>NC_041336.1:13328395-13460895 GCF_004354835.1 Perca flavescens | reverse complement strand
CATTTACGCTGCATCAACTCAAAAGCCTTTATAAAAATCCCAGAGGAATGGTTCCATTATATGCAACACAAACACAGGCATAGCCTGGAAAATCCTGAAACTGCAGCAATATTCCCTTTCCTTCTCCTCTTTAAAGAAAATAAAAATGTATTGCTCTTTTTAAATCCCCCAAAACTATACAAAAAAAACAACACGTCTACTCTCAAAATTGTCTGAACGAGCTATGCTTTGCAATACTGAAAATCAACTAGCCTATGTTTCTAGTGTAGACTGCAACACTCCCAGAGGAAATGACACCATAGGAGGGTACAATTATCTCAGTGTGGGTCCTCGCCTTCCTAAAAAAAAAAGGCCCAGCGTGGACACAGAACCGGCCTGCAGGTTGTTTTTTTCTTTCTCTGCATCGTTCAAAGCAATACCGAACATCTCTGGACAGACAACTAGAGAAGCACAGGTGTAACACAGAAAGAAGATAGCGTACAAACACCCCCTTGATAGTCTGCTGTGTCAACATTAAAAGTACAGGAGTTTAGGAGTTCAAACTACGTTCAATTTGGGTATACAGTAACTGGCTTTTAAAAGCTTGTTTCATCTGTCACTGCAAAAATGAGACTTATCCAAAAAGGTCAAATATTTAACCATTTCAAAAGGGTGATGCGGTGGCAAAGAACCATTTGGCACACAGCAGAGACAATCTGAACTAAGGTTTCTTTGAGGCAAAGATGGATAGAAATAAAGAAGAGATAACAAGCAACTTCTAAAGCAACAGAGGAAGAGACGGTATAATGAGATGTTGCCGAAGGGAGAGTTCTGAATCTGGAGTTTAGATGAAGTGATAAGTCTTCTGAAGGCTAAGGCTGTGCTAATATTTTAATAATCTAACCAATGGGGATAACAATTATCTGCATGGGGGTCTGCACACTGGATTATTCCTAAAGAGTAGAACTGTGTTTTATATATATATACTGTATATATATATATATATATATATATATATATATAATAATAATCAGTGTTTCCTCTATGTTGATTGGCAAGTGGCGGTACGCCACGGTTAGATTTCTCCCGCCACAGTATCAGAAATGTACAAAAAGCCGTGTATCAGCAGTGATCGTTAGAAAGCACGTCCAAGAACAGCGCGGACACGCGCTTCACGACGCGAGTGGGCACACGTGCCACCAGAGGTGGGTAGAGTAGCCAAAAATTGTACTCAAGTAAAAGTACTGTTACTTCAGAATAATATGACTCAAGTAAAAGTAAAAAGTAGTCATCCAAATAATTACTTGAGTAAGAGTAAAAAAGTACTCGGTGAAAAAACTACTCAAGTACTGAGTAACTGTTTGATTTATTTTTTAACATAAGCATTCAATCTTGATGTGCCCCTAAAGCTGCTGATGTTATAGTCCTGTTGTACCTGATTTCATGTATATATGCATATGTCTGTATGTATTTATGTGTATATATTTGCTGTATATTATTGTTGTTTATGCTTGATTGCTCTGTCTATGGCCTAGACTCGGTTTGAATTGTAACAGGAAATTTCTCTGTATGTGATACTCTGAACTGTCATGCACCAAAGGAAAAAGTTGAATTATTGAATTATTAATTGAATTATAAAAAAAAACATAAGCATTCAATCAGACGGACAAAAATACTAATAATAATAACTAATAATCATCTTTAGGCAAATTATAGTTCATCCAATCAATAAAATAAATAAAAAATAATTAATTACAAAATAGCTTAAATTAAAATAATCCAGGTAAATTCAAGTACTTAAAAAATAAAATCCATAAAATAATAATACATAAAAATAAATAAGCACAAGTAACACAAATTTCCAAACCTACTTTCTTTTACAAGGCTCTGCAGGCAGAACTAGAACAAGGTGGAGCTGCTGTTTGGCACTTTTACTGAGGTAAACATGCTTTCATTATGAGGCCAGAGGCCTGTACTACGAAGCAAGATTTGGGGTTAACGAGCTAACTTCAGGTTCAACCCAGGGTTTTCTGTATCACGAAGGTGGATCACTTGTTACCGGGTTCAATCGCCGTGGTAACTCATGCTGGACGCCTAACCTGGTCGGGAGCAGGTTAAGTTGGAGATGAGAGAGGAAGAAAGCGCTCATAAAAGTTAAAACATTTAGAGACCGACAACGCCGTAAACATTCCCTGATGGGTATATTTATGAAATATATAGATTTGAATGGGAGGGAATTACATATCGGCTATTTCTCTGCTTCTTGAGCCAATGCGCACAGCGGTTTGAATTATGTTTTTTATATTTTTTTTATTAGCTCTCACGATCGCTTCCACTGGCAGGATTGCAACTGAAATAATAGGCTAATTACGGCAGTTTATGGAAAGGACAAGTGTAATTATGGTCAGATCTTGGTCCTGACTGATGGGGAAGGGATATTGATAAGCGTTGATTTACGCATCAGCGTCGCCTATTTTTTGTTGCCAGCTGACGAGACTGCACAACTACGTTTGATTGGTGAAACACAGTCACGTACGTGGTAGAGCCTTTGGCGGAAGTCTCTCTCTTTCAAAATAAAAGATTAAAATGAGGCGTACGCGGGGGGAATACAAACAATGACGCGTAGAAAACCAAAGAGGTAAAAAGAAAAGTAACGAGCTCATTGTAGCCTAATGTAGCGGAGTAAGAGTAAAGTTTCTTCTTCACAAATCTACTCAAGTAAAAGTAAAAAGTATAGTGATTTAAAACTACTCCTAGAAGTATAATTTTTTCAAAAACTTACTCAAGTAAATGTAACGGAGTAAATGTAACTCGTTACTACCCACCTCTGCGTGCCACTCGGAGAAAAGAGAGAAAGAAAAAAGAGACGGGCTGTCCGGAGGACCGGTTGAGATGGCATGTGTGCATCCTTGAGAACTGTAAGTCGTATAACTTATGTTGTCAGTTCATTCAAGCCTGTATTAGTCTATAGTTCTTGAACAGTTCTTTTTAGTTTCACCTTCACCGGCTAACTAAATTGCACGTGGCTGTTGATTCTATACAACGCCCTTGATATCATATCATGGCAAAGTAGGCTAAACCGTGATTATTTCATACATTCATGAAACATATTGGGGGAAATTCATTCAACATAATTCACAGCCAAATAACAATTAAAAGTATGTTATTTGAACATTTATAACCTAACCTAACCTGGCACTGCCTCCGTTTTGGTGTCTGCTGCGGTGCGCAGCGCTGTTCGGACCGTGCGCCGCTGCCCTTTTTTTCCTCCATAAACTCCGCTCTCAGCTACTTAGCCAGTTGCTCCATGAACTTCCTCTGGGACATTTTACAGCTGGTGCACTCCTTGGAGAGGATGTGTGCAATGATTCCAGCCAGTTGTAGCATGTATAAAGTTATATGAACACGTAGACAGCTACCGGCCATCTACGTGTACCGCGCCTTTCACAGAGTGAGCGACCGGTGCTTTTCTTCTGATTCAGAACAGAGTCCATCCAAGCCGTAGCCTCCGTTACCGACTCCGGCTTTGCCTTCGGCCCATCGGTGATACCCACACTTGTTACTCAAGACCGCTACGTTTCTCTGACAGAGACTATGATTATTACTAAGCAACCAAGATGCATCTTCAACCACGCAAAAGATTAAAAACAAAACCGCGAAAAAATGGCCAAAATAGGTAAAAGTGATTGTATTTTCTTTGCCTTTTGTGTAATGTATATAAAAACAATTTTAAATAAAAATACAGACTCTTTTAGGAAAAGTCAGGTACCAGCAGGATTGTATTTTTTTATTTAGCAAAGTTATTACACATATAAATTTCAAAACGGTCAAAATGACCTCTAGTGTTAAAGAACAGGCCACAGGGGGACCATCTAGCTATACGTAGTATGCTACTCAGCATTAATGGGCCACCTCTTTCTGAATTCCCCTATAGCCGAGCCTTTTTTGCAAAAGCCAAGAAAAATCAAATGCACACAGCAAGGCTGCCAACTTTGCCACTGGGTCAAATATGCAATTAGTTTCATTATGAATGGCTTCCTACTATATATAGCCTACTTGGGTTTTGGTTTCCCTATGAAGAATTTCTTGTAAAAATACAGTTCAATCAAAACGAAATGAAAATATGCCTCATGTGTGAATATAGGTGAATAAATATATTTGTTTGTGTTGCCGCGAATTGTCAGTTCCGTTTAATACATAAAACATTTGGCGGCGGGGGCGCGGGACTGGGGGGTTCCGACAGATCTGCCCCCACTGCTAATATATATATATATATATATATATATATATATATATATATATATATATATATATATATATATATATATATATATTATTTTTATAAGACACTTCCTGATTGAATGTCTGAACACAGAGAGAGAGACAACAGACATAAGGCAAAAACAAAAAAAATCAGCAAACTGAAATTCAACCAAAAAATATCAGTAGGCAATAATCGATCATTGTCCGTCACTGCATCGATGCAGAATCATCCGCATCGCTGCAATGATTAATTTCAACACCCCTAGTTACCATCTATTCCATAAAAGCAGAATATATATTTTACAATAAGAAATTCACTGTGGTCGTCGCTAATTAGCAAACAGAGTGTAAAGTGGGTTGCACCACCAGTGAAGATCACTACACTGGTTCATTAAAAACAAGGTACTGACAGCTGGGCTTGGACTCCGTGGCCCCTGCGTGGCCCTCGAGAGGTAGCTGTGCAGAGATTAACTGGTGGGCTGAACAATTTGTATCTTATTCTGGATTGCTAATTAGAGCAGATCTTTTGCTTAAGGCACACAGTCCTCACCCCTCCTGATATCACAAATTTGTGCAACTTGTGGGTTTCTTTAAAGAACCCTGCTGTGGAAAATCGCAGCACTACACACTACACACTGATATAAGCAGAAAATGTTTTACACAAGAGAGATACATATTAGATATTTGTGATAATACATGTGAAAATACAAGAAAAGCCTAATTAAGAGCTGAAAAGTAAAGCGGAGGTTGTGGAGATCAAGAAGTTAGGAGTGTTGGTGTTGGAATCTGTATGTGATGACAGAAATGCAGGACCACACCATTACTACTGCTGAGCTACATCCTGCTAATGAACCTGCATTATAGCACGCTCTACACTCTTACATGTTTATGAGAAAGTTGTGGAGAACAAAAGCAAAACCAAGCAAAATGGGAATATGCATACAGTATACCCAGAGTCTCACTTGCAGATAACTGAAGATATGGTAGCTCAAGATTTTTTTTTTTGAGAAATATTTCAGACTCCTTGTGTTGTGGAGTGTTACAGCCTTATAAAGAGCTTCAGTGTAGTGGTTATACAACATGGAAATGTACTTCTTGAATTCTAGGATTCCATTTCAGGAGCTTGATTCCCACTGGGACCGTCCATGTTGAAAATGTACGCACTTGTGGTGCCATCTGGCACTTTGGATAAGAGCATCCTACAAGCAGCATGCAGTATGCGACCAGAAACAACCCTCTGTACGCAAGTTTCCAAGTCTCAGAAATTGGTCATACAGCATGCAGTGCCTTACTAGTACAAATTTGGAGGAACCAAATAACAAGAGTGGAATCCCCTCACAAAAAGGGATGTTGAGGTTTATTATTTTCTGAACAAACTCCGCTACAAGTACTACAACTTTCATAATCATGCTATAGTCCAACACATCCGATGTCATGGTTAAATTAAAGGATCAGTAACAGCACATACTTACAGATTCAGAATGCCAGAGTATAACACATAGCAGTTAGCTGAGTAAGAACAAATGGAAAAGAAAAAAAGCATGCAAGGAAAGTAAAGAATAAGAAAAAGATGTTCACGTTTGATTATTAATGAGCCACAGCTTTAACCGCTCAGTAAAAGAAAGCTCATGGAGAGTCCATTCTTTATCGATTTTGCTACTGTATTCACAGAATGCAGTCGTTTTTCTCAAAACATTGACTAAACTCTGTAAGCCATGCTGACCACAGACCTCTTTCTTAGCCAAGACAACATGAATCATTTCATACCACATGAACGAGAGTCTTATAAATAAACATAAAGCATGCCTCAAAGCACACTTGACACTTTCCCAGCCTGCAAGTGTTGTAATGCAGTTGTTATGTTTGGTTGCATGAGCGAAGCTTCCCTTTAATCTGAGGAGGCTTTGGGTGGATCATGGATAATAAATCATCCCAGCACCCTGGCATGGCAGCCCCGAGACACTGCGGCGTTAACGAGGTGCTGTGTCATCACCTGAAACCGAAGGAACCTTTGGCAGAGAAGATACAGAATCAGCTTTCCGCCACCGTTTCCCCCTGAACTCCCCCACCTTGACTCGCGCATTCCCCTCCCAACACACTTCGTCCAGCTTCCAGCGTTAGACCTGCTCTGGAGCTCAGCCATTTCCTTCCTATTAGAACCACATTCATGGTGAGCGGTGACGGAGTCTTGCGGGTCTCTGAAGGCCAGTGAGGTCTCATCCTGAGTCAGCACAACGCTGTGGTCAATTACAAGCAAGTCCCAAAACAAGAGCCAAAGTTGGACAGCCAGACAAACGCTGAGCTGCAGATCATTCATGCATGGAATTAATGAATGTCTGGAATCGATCACAAAATCAGATGACCATATACATTAAATACAATGATATAGGATTGGTTCAGGAGTGTGTGTGTGTGTGTAATGTAAAATGTGTAACTATACAACAAATATCCCAACAGACTTCTGATTAGAATATGCCTGCATAGTCCTTGTAATTAACAATAACTGAGTCAGCAAGCCTTGGTACACTCATAAAATGAGTATACCCAGCTGCAAGAAATAATTTGAGCAAAATCAGTGTTCATTGAATCACTGCTACAACTGATGTGAACACATGGATTCGAGCTGTAAGCTTCAGTTTTGTTTTTTGCAGATCATACTCAGACAATTAGCTTCCATGATGTTCATCCGATGTGATTTTTTGCTGCATTATTTTCAAGCCAACTGTTGGTATCCAACTTTTGAAATAACATTTTTTAGAGCATTTCAACAAATGAAATTTAAATCAATGTTAAGTCTTCACAATGTAAATTCACACTGGTGCTGTACCTGGTGGTACAATATGAGCACATATGTATGTAGTGTGCCTCTCTCCCCCTCTGGCAGGTGTCCTCGCCGCTCGCTCCAAAACAGATCATTAGGAGAGATACTTGGCCTGTGCCAAGTCGTCTCCTGAGCGTCTCCCACTGGTGGGTTGAGAGTTCCAAAGCGCATGAAAGATTCATGCCAAGAGACAGAGTCGCCACAAGGAGCCTATTAAAATGTCTGGACTCAGGTCTTCAATTGTTGAGGAGGTAGACCTGGAGTATTAATGTGCCTAAATGGCCCCAGTAGAGCCAGCTGATAAGTAATGAAGAGAAAGAGGGACATGACAATATAGTTGTGAATAGACCTAAGTATGACTTTAAAACTGCTTTAAGAGGAAGTTAGTATCAGAATAATATAAAACACTTTAGGGCTTTGTCTTAAGATGGGCAGACACTGTGGCCCTCATTAATGAAACGTGCGTATGACCTTAAACAGGCGTAGGACGGGCGTACGCCAATTCCTACGCAAAGCAAGGCATTTATCAATTTGAACGTGAGCGTAGGCTGTGATAAAATCTTCCGTCTGGTATGAACTCGTGTACGCAAGTTTTCGAGTCAGTGTGGACTTGCGGTGCAGCATATAATCAGTTTAACAGGAGAAGGAGAAGTCATCAGTTGATCACTTATCAGCAATGGCAGATCTGGCTCTTTTAGAAGACCTCTAGGCGCCGGTTCAACAGTGCACACGTACGCGCACGGGCCACAGTGGAGCGCTCCATCGGATTGTTTAAGGGCAGATGGAACTGTCTTGCATCAGCAGGGTGGGACCCTACTACAGGCTACACGGCAGAAAAAGTCTTCAACGTTGTTTTAGCCTGTGAGGTTCTGCATACCATTGCGCAGGAAAACAGGGTGCTATAAATGTAGTGATGGAGCCAGATGACCTGATGCCCAGAGAGCAGTGTCCAGCACAGCCCCAACTGGGGAGGAGGACATGCGCTCTCCCTCAGCTGTTGCCTGGCTCTGACTCATGAAAAAACACGAGTAAAATAAAAGACACTGCATAAACTCCGCTACTGTGTGTTTATAAATATAGGTACACCATGTAGGCCTAAGAGATTGCAATGTAAGCCTGTATATTACTATTAGGACTATAGCATACATATGTCAAGGGTCTATAAATTAAATAAACTTCAGCTGGAGTCCGATTTACTACGGCAACACTGTTGACCGCATCAGTGATCTCTTTCCATTCCGCATTCTTTCTACAGCCTTTAATACCAGTTTTCAGGATGCCAAATAGTACACACATTAGTGAACCTGAGATATCAGGGTTTCAATCTCCACCTCGGATTACGTCTCGCCATGTCGTAAATTGTAGGGGCGAGGCCTCAAAACCGAGAATATATTGAGGCGTGATATTTAAATGACGATCATTTCCAGCCGCTGCATTTATCAATGTACGACCATTCTTACGCTCTGATTGGTGCGATACGAACGTTTCATGAATCCCACGTGAAGCCTGTCGTAAGATGATTTCTGCGCTCATATCTGCTCTGGTTTCTACGTTAGGTTGATAAATGAGGGCCTGTGCGTTTTGAATAATCATGAACGTTGTACACGACACGTTTTAATCGCCTTTCTGCACGTCCACCTGCAGGCTGCGGCTCAGGTGGGAAGAGCGGTCGCCTACCAATTGGATGGTTGGGGGTTCGATCCCTGGCCCTGCAGTCTCATGTCGAAGTGCCCCTGAGCAAGACACTGAACCCCGAATTGCTCCCGATGCTGTGTCATCGGAGTGTATGTGTGTGAGTGTTTATCTGATGAGCAGGTGGCACCTTGTACGGCAGCCTCGGCCACAGTGTGTGAATGGAGAACGGTGTCTGTACTATGTAAAAGCGCTTTGAGTAGTCGTTCAGACTAGAAAAGTTCTATCTAAATACGTTTACATTTAACGTAAACATAAACACTGATCCCCAGGTTCGTGTCTTCTCACAATTCAAATTAAGTTATTTTCAAACAAGAAGATCGCATCCTTAACATCCATCCATCCATCCATCCATCCATCCATCCATACTAGTCCGCTTATCCGGTATCGGGTCGCGAGGCCAGCAGCTCCAGCAGAGGACCCCAAACTTCCCTTTCCCGAGCCACATTAACCAGCTCTGTTGGGGATCCCGAGGTGTTCCCAGGCCAGGTTGGAGATATAATCCCTCCACCTAGTCCTGGGTCTTCCCCGAGGCCTCCTCCCAGCTGGACATACCTGGAACACCTCCCTAGGGAGGAGCCCAGGGGCCATCCTTACCAGATGCCCAAACCACCTCGACTGGCTCCTTTCCACGCGAAGGAGCAGCGGCTCTACTCCGAGCTCCTCACGGATGACTGAGCTTCTCACCCTATCTCTAAGGGAGACACCAGCCACCCTCCTGAGGAAACCCATTTCGGCCGCTTGTACCCTGGATCTCGTTCTTTCGGTCATGACTCAGCCTTCATGACCATAGGTGAGGGTAGGAACGAAAATTGACTGGTAGATCGTCACAACGGTGCAATAAAGTGAATGCAATACCGCCCCCACTGCGACTATTCTCCGACCAATCTCCCGCTCCATTGTCCCCTTACTCGCGAACAAGACCGCAAGGTACTTGAACTCCTTCACTTGGGGTAAGGATTCCCTTAACAATCCTTAACAATGTTATCAAAAAAGCGAGAAGGGCAGCATTACTTTCACCAAAAAGTTAGCAAATACCTAGTAAACAGTGAGCATTTAGCAGCTTAAGAGTCAGCTATTTCAGAAAACAGAGCTAAGAGGAGAGCGAATATTGACCTTAGGTTTGCCAGGTGGAAAGATGCATGACTTCAAATCAATTCTAGTGTTCTAGCTCTGTGTCTGCTGGATTAATCAAGAGGTACGTTATTTTATGAACAAAGGTGTTTTTTTTTTCTTACAAAAAATGTAAGTAAATGAAGGTGAAGTTATTAAACTATAAACAATGTGTGTATAATTCACAGATTTGTTTTAGCTACAAATGCCACATACACTATGAAGTGTATGTCTGCATACTCCGAGCTTCAACAGCACTCACTATTTGGGTGCCAACTTGATTGAACCCCTGGATTAACAATTGTATTAACCGAGCTGCTGTTTCTTCAAGCATTCAGGGTTTGTCTGCACAAGAGCGTTTTCCCCTCCTTTCAGTTTTTCTTGGATCACCGAGCCGACCCAATCAATAGACCTTTCCAAAAAAAAATGTAATGTAATCTGGCTGGAGAGCTGAGTGGTCTCTAAACTTTGTGGAATAACAAGAACTTTCACAATATATCACAGATCAAAGAATTCTCCAGAAAACCTCTAACCTGAAGCTGTCCTCCCCTCTCACCCATCTTGCTGACAGCAGCTCTCTCCGCAAAAACAAGCTCGTAAGGAAATTGCAGGGGTGGTGCGTGCAGAAAATGAGGGGGTTAGTGAAAGCAAATATAAACCATTACAGGATTTTTACAGTATCATTAGAAAGAGTAGAAGGCAGAAAAAAGACAAGACAAAGGAGCAGGGGAGAAGGGAAGTGAAAGAAGGACATACAGAGGAGTGGGAAGTAATTTGTCTGAAAGAAATTGCCAATTTGAGTGGGCTGCCTGGGGATAAGGTTCCACCCTGGTAACCACACAGTATCCTGTGTGGATCATAATGGTGAGCCCACTGTGCTTATTACTAGGGATGGCACGAGAACCGATACTTCGGTACCAAAATTCTGAAAACGTGCCGGTACTCATTTTTCCAGGTACCGGGGGCAGTATATACGCTTAACGTTAAAAATGTTCTAGACTGCCGCTAAATGCTGAAGAACAACACCACCGACCAGCACGGAAAAACCCCTCATCTCCCTGTACGGCTTGACCGCATTCAGCTTCTGGTTTTCTATTTCTCTCTGCCGTTGTCTATCACAACCTAACGTGTGCTCCAATAGTGCTCCCATGTAAAGTATTATTATTTTCTTCCTTTTTTTTTTTTTCCACACACACACACACACACACACACACACACACACACACCGTAGTATCGACTTTAGTATTGTGTACTTTTGTTAGTATCGGTACTGAATACTAGATTTTTGATATCGTGACATCCCTACTTATTACCACCCCCCACCCCCAGGACCAACCACCACCCATCTGTAGGTGTTTTCACTTCCTTACAACCAGAAGAAGAGTTATTTTGAGAGGAAGATGTACAACTAGATCAGATCTAGTTCAAACGCACCAGGGAGAGATTCAGAAAAGGGAGCACCATTAATAGATGTACTTTATCAGGGTAAGATGAGGAGAGCTGGTATTATTTGCACATTTAATATCTTATATTGTCTTATTGTTTCAGTAGTAACATGGTCTTTAGGTTGCCTTGCTGCAACAAGATTTTCCTCTTGAGGGACAACAGAAGTTCTGACCTGAACTTCAGAATCACTTTTGCTGCTTACGATAATCATGCAGGAATTTGTCCTTTTGACACAGATCCAAAAACACAGAATCTATATATATATCTATATCTATATATATCAACCCCTTTTTTTTTTTTTTTTTTTTTTTTTTTTTTTAAATGGCATGAAAATTTCACTTTGAGGTTTTTTAACATTAATATGCGTTCCCCCAGCCTGCCTATGGTCCCCCAATGGCTAGAAATGGCGATAGGTGTAAACCGAGCCCTGGGTATCCTGCTCTGCCTTTGAGAAAATGAAAGCTCAGATGGGCCGATCTGGAATCTTCTCCTTATGAGGTCATAAGGAGCAAGGTTACCTCCCCTTTCTCTGCTTTACCTGCTCAGAGAATTTGGCCCACCCATGAGAGAGAGACATCATGGCTTTCAAACGAGCAAAGTGGCAGTTGGTCAAGGCCACACGCCCACCCTCCACCTTGCCCCCCCTCTCTCCTCCTCAATAGCTACAGACACAGAAATGACACATCCTAAGTAAAACTCATTGTGGTACTGGCTCTAGTGGCTGTAATTCTGCACCAAGGCTGAATTTCGGGAAAGAGACTTCAGATACAGTATTAGGGGACCACTAAGGCCTATATAAAAGCATCCAAAGAGCCCCATGTCATAGGACCTTTGAGCCTTCCCCAATGTTCTTTTCCTAAACCCAACCTTTTATTTTATTATTATTTTTTACGCACGTGTGACGTTCTTGGATAGCACGGCACATTCTTGCGATGTTTACATCCACTGTATACAGCGTAGACACACACATGGATAGCTCATGCGTACAGATAACACGCCATTTGGCTTCAGGAAAGTGGCGTGTAGGTTTGCGCAAAGTCATGATGCCATGTTGCAAACACAGAGGAAAGATGATCAACCTCGTCACTGCTTTCATCTTAAATTTGTGACTTCTCAGTAGTGAAAAAAAATCATTTGGATACCAACTGTTGCCAGCGCTGAATTAGTTGTGCGCTCCCCCCCCCCTCAAAACAGCCTTTCCACAGAAAACAACAATGAAACCAATTCATTTAGTACGTTTCTGTTGATAAGATTCAATTTGCATACAAAAAGTTTGTGTGGTTGCTTTATTCGATTAGTAAGATGCCGGCCTCTAACATAAAAAAAAAAAAGAAATCATGAGAAATGAGATCATTTATTGTTGCAATTCATTATTTTCCAAATTAAAATGGCATTTGAACAGAAACAATAAACCGCCGCCAAAACCTTACGGTCTTTAAACAAATCATGAATCATGAAAGAAGCACTTCAAAAAAAGAAAATGGATAAAACAGCCTCTGCCTTCCATTAGCAAGCATGGAAACTAACAGAGCTCCTAAATTGTAATTTAGATAACTGGGCCTGGCAGACGCCACATGTACAGATAAACAAAATAACCTCTTGAAGGAACAGTTCTTTAATTTATTATCACTCTCAGACACAAATGCAAGATAGCTGTGAATGCATGTTGAGGAAAAATGATGTATTCATTTTCTTTTTTGCTTTGGAGGTAGCTGGGAGACATCAGTCACCTTGCCAGAACTGTTTGACAGCCCCATTCTTTGACTTTAATGAAATCTCAACTCAGAAACGAGCCAATTTCAAAGCTCAGACAATGAACCCACTACTTCCTTATCCTCTGACACATTCTCACACACACACACACACACACACACACACACACACACACACACACACACACACAGCAGGCATCTCCCTGCCAACAACCACATCCAGTAAATCCCCAAAATATCATCTTCAATTAAAAACAATGGCAGTCTAAGCTTTTGAGCGGATCGCGACTATATTAACACATCAATAGTTCTGAAATGCCTGCTGACTGTAGGAACCGATGATTCGGTGAATATTATTAGAGATTCAGGTCAAAATTCGAGAACTACAACTATAATTCTTAATTTAAGGAGGAATTTAATAACAATTAACGTGCTGGCCATTTCCATAACGGTCGTTTTTGACGCGCTAATGTCAACGATGAGCGTATTACGGACAATTACCGGTATTCCATCCGAAATGATCTGGACTGGTTCCAGCCCTCTGAAACCCTGTGTCCACATCTGAAATTTGTTCGGCAATTAAAAAACGAGCCAAGAGATTTAAACCATGCTTCTGCCTCATACACGCTCTCTCTCGCCCCCCCCCCCACCCTCCCAGCATTGTGTGCCTGAGTCACATATTTGGTCGTTGATGTGGCGTGATGTTGATGTGGCGTGGCGTGATGACCACCAAGTGGCCATCACGCCACGGTTAATGTCGAACCCTGAGGTGATAACGACGCATCAGTCGATTGTTATTTGTTTATGTTAATAAAATTACAAACAATCTTGCGATGCTGCAGAACAAAAGAAGTGGGAAGAAAATGGGCAATCGCTGTAGAGAAGGAAATTGAAAAAAAAATTTCCTCCTGAGTCACTTTCAAAAATAGAACAGATCTAATCGCACTTCATAAGATTATAGAAAAAAAAAGTGTTCAATCCTGCAGGAGAAATTGATAAGTAGTTTAATCTTTTCAATGGCAACATCTAAAAAACGCCTTGTCTGTTTTTGAACCAAGACAGCACTACCATTACTGCATAGATTCATTTATTTTTTAGCACAGCACAACAAATTGTATAATTGGTGTGATGTGAAAGCAGTAAAGCCCTTTTTAAAAGCCTAAAGGGGATTATTGATCGCTAACGTGGTAAACCTGGAGAAAAAAAAAAAAAAAAGAGAGATTTACCACATAAGACATTATTGTAGCTGTACGTGATCCGCCCTACAGAAGCTCACTCAGAGATCTATCTGGGGTACTAAGCTTAAGGCATGCCATGCTACTGATGTGACCGAAACACTTGCATGCTAGGCTTAGCTGTAGATCCACTTCAAATGGATCAGCAAATTTATGAGAGCTCTGCTCTTCTATCATGCTACACAACATCGTGTCCAGGGGCTCTTCAGGTGGGGAGTAAAAGCAGTTCAGCTGGAAAACAATTCATTCCCAAGTTTAGAATATAAACCGCGAACACAGCAGCTTAAGGTGACCCTGTAGTCTATCATGAACACAGCTTTGGAGCCCCAGGATTAGCGCTCTTCCTTAGGGTGAAACCGGCACCCTCAGAAACACCAAATCGACCTCTCAGGTAACCGCTATTACGCAGAAGTCGCAGAGGACACTGGGATGGTATTGGGAGAGGTGTTGTGAGGAACACGTTTCTAATAAGTGCTGCCTGATTCGCAAGTGCAGTGATCATCTCTCGACGTAGTTCCGTTTAAACATGGAAGGTGAGTAAACCGGTGGCGTATACACAGAGGGCTTCATTTCAGAGGCATGACGGGCGAAAGCTCACTCCTCGACACAGACAGGGAGGAGGGGAACGACATACCAGGCCACTCGTGAAATGTTTGAACAGAGACTACTGGTGGTTTAAAGCCCCAGTCTGTAACGTTTGTAGTTGTTCTTTATCAAAATCTGTGTTGCCCGTTCACAAACTTGTCCTTTTTCATGAATATTGACCACCACCATCAATTTCAAGTATTCCTTTTAGCTTGGAATTTATTTTTACATTTGCGCTTGCATGAACTGGGGTAGACGCTCCATAATGACGCGCCATCTTGAAATACGTTAGCCGGTAAGGGACATACAGGCTACACTGCTCCGCCTTTTGCGTTCGACTCACAGCTGCTGCTAACGGGTATCATAGCTCCCCGGCCCTGGCAAGTTTGAAGAAGGAAACATGGAGTACCACAGGTATTCAAAATCCAAATTTCAGGAACAGAAGTCTTCTTCTTCACACAGAAAAAGAAAACCGATATTGAAAAGAGCAAGAGACCGGCGTCATCCAAAAAAAAGAGTGAACATTGGAGCTGCTTTGGAGGCACACACCAAATCCCAACTAGTTCATTATCCTCCTGACCGCTGCAGTCTCCTTTTCTTTCTCTCTCCTTTCCGTCGGGTGGCGCGCGTGCCCACTCGTGGTGTGAAGCGCGCATCCGCGCCACTCTCCGACATGAATCCATGGACGTATTAAGAGAACGCATGAACAACAACCACGGCTGATAGACGGCCTTTTGAAGCGTGAAGGCTACCGTAGCTGCAATACTGCGTGGCGAGAGTTGATTGTGATATATGACCTCAACGCTAGATAAGAGGAATTCTTACACAATGTAGCTTTAAAGGGCCATGTTGCCATAGAGATCACAATCCATGGGGAGTTGAGCCGTGATGGAAAAACGGAGAACGTGTTTTTCTTTAGTTGTTATTTGAGTGAAAGGACTAACATTTCAACATAAGGTGCATCTGCAGAGTCAAAACTAATGGCACAAACAAAGGGGTTTTCCTGCATCGAGGAATTTTTGGCGCGCCCCCCAAAAAAAAAGAGGTTTTAGTCAGCCCCAAAGGAAAACCACCAGCACCAAAATGATAATAAAAATATGAATTCAAATCCTCTCTAAATGTGTTAAAGAGCAATCTACCAAACCGCTGTTGTATAAATTAGCTACAACAGTAATAGCAGTTCCCTTATGTAAGTCACGCCTGCATTTTTTAACTGAGGAGCAAAACACGCCCCTTGGGAAAAAGATACGGTCCTGCCCTGTACATACTAATCAAATGAACTGGACTTTGTTGTCAGATGCGAAAGGCCCTTCCCTTATTGCATTATATATAATATAAATTATTTTGTATAAAAATTTGTCTGCACCTCTTTCCGCACCCACCACCCCCAGGTCAGCTACCATCACAAATAGAATCTAATTCAGTGGGAAACACTGTATGTATGTATATATATATATATATATATATATATATATATATATATATATATATATATATATATATATCCATCCATCCATCCATCCATCTTCGTCCGCTTATCCGTGTCGGGTCGCTGGGGAGCAGCTCCAGCAGGGGACCCCAAACTTCCCTTTCCCGAGCAACATTAACCAGCTCCGACTGGGGATCCCGAGTTCCCAGGCCAGGTTGGAGATATAATCCCTCCACCTAGTCCTGGGTCTTCCCGAGGCCTCCTCCCAGCTGGACGTGCCTGAACACCTCCCTAGGGAGGCGCCCAGGGGCATCCTTACCAGATGCCCGAACCACCTCAACTGGCTCCTTTCGACGCAAAGGAGCAGCGGCTCTACTCCGAGCTCCTCACGGATGACTGAGCTTCTCACCCTATCTCTAAGGGAGACGCCAGCCACCCTCCTGAGGAAACCCATTTCAGCCGCTTGTACCCTGGATCTGCTCTTTCGGTCATGACCCAGCCTTCATGACCATAGGTGAGGGTAGGAACGAAAACTGAAAAGATCGAGAGCTTTGCCTTCTGGTTTAAGCTCTCTTTTAAATCACAACGGTGCGATAGATTGAATGCAATACCGCACCCGCTGCATTCTCCGACCAATCTCCCGCCCATTGTCCCCTCACTACTTGAACTCCTTCACTTGGGGTAAGGACTCATTCCCTACCTGGAGAAGGCATTCCATCGGGTTTCCTGCTGAGAACCATGGCCTCAGATTTAGAGGTGCTGATCCTCATCCCAACCGGGCTTCACACTCGGTTGCGAACCGATCCAGTGAGTGCTGAAGGTCGCAGGGCCGATGATGCCATCAGGACCACATCATCTGCAAAGAGCAGCGATGAGATCCCCAGCCCACCAAACTGCAACCCCTCCCCACCCCGACTATATCCTGTCCATAAATACTACAAACAGGATTGGTGACAAAGCGCAGCCCTGGCGGAGGCCAACCCTCACCTGAAAAGAGTCCGACTTACTACCGAGAACCCGGACACAGCTCTCGCTTTGGTTGTACAGAGATTGGATGGCCCTGAGAAGAGACCCCCTCACCCCATACTCCCGCAGCACCTCCCACAGTATCTCCCGGGGACCCGGTCATACTTCTCCAAATCCACAAAACACATGTAGACCGGTTGGGCATACTCCCAGGCTCCCTCCAGGATCCTTGCGAGAGTACTTGTTCCAACCAGGACGGAATCCGCATTGTTCCTCCTCAACCCGAGGTTCGACTATTGGCCGAACCCCTCCTTTCCAGCACCTTGGAGTAGACTTTACCAGGGAGGCTGAGAAGTGTGATACCCCTATAATTGGCACACACCCTCTGGTCCCCTTTTTAAAAAAGGGGAACCACCACCCCAGTCTGCCACTCCTTTGGCACCGTAGACTTCCACGCAATGTTGAAAAGGCGTGTCAACCAGGACAGCCCCTCCACACCCAGAGCCTTGAGCATTTCTGGACGGATCTCATCAATCCCGGGGCTTTGCCACTGTGTAGTTGTTTGACTACATCAGTGACTTCCACCTGGGAAATCGGCGACAATCCCCCATTATCCTCCAGCTCTGCCTCTAACATAGAGGGCGTATTAGTCGGATTCAGGAGTTCCTCAAAGTGCTCCTTCCACCGCCCTATTACCTCCTCAGTTGAGGTCAACAGTGTCCCATCCTTACTGTACACAGCTTGGATGGTTCCCCGCCTCCTCCTGAGGTGGCGAACAGTTTTCCAGAAGCACTTTGGTGCCGACCGAAAGTCCTTCTCCATGTCTTCTCCAAACTTCTCCCACACCCGCTGCTTTGCCTCTTTCACGGCAGAGGCTGCAGCCCTTCGGGCCCTTCGGTACCCTGCAACTGCCTCCGAGTCCTCCGGGATAACATATCCCGGAAAGACTCCTTCTTCAGTCGGACGGCTTCCCTGACCACCGTTGTCCACCACGGTGTTCGTGGGTTACCGCCCCTTGAGGCACCTAAGACCCTAAGACCACAGCTCCTCGCTGCAGCTTCAGCAATGGAAACTTTGAACATTGTCCACTATTCAATGCCCCCAGCCTCCACAGGGATGCCACGAAAAGCTCCGCCGGAGGTGTGAGTTGAAAGTCTGTTGGACAGGGGCCTCCTCCAGACGTTCCCAATTTACCCGCACTACACGTTTGGGCTTACCAGGTCTGTCCAGAGTCTATATATATATATATTTCATTTTTGAAATCTTTTAATATACATGCAGATTGAGCATGGTTTTCTTTCAATGAAATACATAGCTACTAAAATACATCATACTAATACTACAAGGCCAATAAAGAAAATTGTTAAATGTGTGTCAAAGGGAATGTGTAAGACTGCATCCTTGATGATTTCCTGTATTGTAATTCAGCATTTTCAGTTTCAGTTTTGATCCATCAAAAGCTTATGAAGCCATCAAAAATGTGCTCAATCATAAGCTTGGAAACCTCCTGCTGGGTTACTCACACCTACTCATACCCTGGGGGGGGTGCAGTCATGGAGTTGAATCACTGTGACACCACTGCTGTTTACCTCCTAATAAATAGAAACACTTGCACCGGATGCAGGTAAATAGCTTATGGTGCCATAATGTGGCAGAAAATGCGCATAAATATTGGATATGAAAATGCGTATAAAGCAGCTCCATTCCCCTAAAAAAATTTATTCAGCCATGGCAGAGTAGGGAACTTGGATTAAAGCTCGTCAAACAAGGCAAATGTTCCTGCATGAAGAAAGAAATGGCTTTAGTAGACTTAATGGGATTTAAATTATTACACATATTTTCACTCAAGAACCACAACTACAATCAGCCACATCTGCATGTTAAGCTAGTGCAGAGAGAGTTTGTCGGTCCCCTGTGTTCTTTATCCACCACTGACCAGACCAGGAATATGGTGTTAAAGCAGAAAAGCTTTTTGTGCTCGAGTTTCAATCCATTTTACGCCCTAAAATGTGTCCTGGGAGCAGGAGAAAATGAGTTAGTCCGTGCAATGCCCAGCTATTCTGAGCGAAGCCATTACAGAAGATCCGCAGAGACACAGCAAGAAACTTAAACAGACCGAGAGGTCCGTCTTGTGTGAGATTGTCCCCTCCCCCCCCCCTTTGATCCTTTCTATTTTTATTGCTTTTGCGGTTATTTTGCTCGTTTTCCCTCGCCTCGTTTGTGCTTACCTTTGCTTAGCTCTCGTAGCTTTTATTCTCTTTACCGTTTTTCTGTCTATTTTTCCATCTCCTCTCCCATTTCCTGCCATCCTCACTTATTCTCATCTGATCTCGAATCTCCGGCTCGTTTTGGTTTATATCCGATAAGCTTGTGAAGTGGTACGGTGTACAGAAAATACACTTTCATTTTAATAATACATAAAAGACGGCAGCAGAGGCCTGTAACTTGCCATCTGTCGTCTGCATGAATGACTTACCACAGATGGGCAACGGTTCCGACTTAGGAAGACAACGCTCAACGTGGACCTATAAAACACGTTTGTCCATTCAGTGGTGTACGCCTTGAGAGTAGAGTAGGTTCTATGACACACTTTCCAGCTACAACTCGCTTCTTTAGTCAACAGTTACTGTTGATTCTGATATTTGACACGGGTGTGCAGCCCTATCCATTGTGCTGGGACTGAAATGTTTTTTTCCTTCTGTTTCTGCAAAATGCTGATAAGTCCCAGAAAGACTCACATTACACCCTTGTTTTTCTCGCCCCCTTGCGTGATCATACCCTGGGGCTTTTAGTTATTACTATAGTGTGTGTTTCTATGTGACAATGTCTGTGTGTGTGCGTGTATGTGTAGAGAGGCAGACACAAAGAAAAAAAACAAAGAGAAGGATAGAAAGTACAAGTCTGATTGGAAATGTGAAAAAAAGTACTAAGGCAAATGGAAGAAAGGAAGAGGGAGCGTTTGTTATTAGTCTGTTCGGGCAGTGGTTCAAGGCAGGTGTCTGTGTCTCCTCTCGCATTATTTACTCGGCAGGCTGAGCAAGTCAGAGAAACCTGCAGGTAGCTGACTAACACAACACAGTTGATCAAAGATTGTAAATAAGAGCCTGATGAATATGCACTCTGTCATGTCCCTTGTCTCATGCTGAGAATGTATGTGACGGAAATGATAAACTGCAATCTGTGTTAGCTGCTGCATACGAGCAGCAGCGGGGGAGATATGAACAATCATAAACGTCTAAAAGCCGGGTCCTAAAATGAATAAAACTGATGTTTGCAGGATGGTGTAAGTAAATACGTAGACGTACAAACATACCATAACACACACATACACACACTTTCAATTCTTATTTTTTATTTATTTTCCCCCCATCTGAATTCACACACATTCCTTGTGATTTTTCTTCCTGCAGCAATCCTGCCCAGTGATGACAGCCTCTGGGACCAAACACACTGTTCCAGACGTCCAGTTTTCACTGACCAGACATTGAGGTGAAAATCCAGGCCTGGTCAATATGTGGTTTTAGCCTGAAGGCCACAATAGCAGTCTTCTTTTAAATACATCTGAAAACATTTGACAATGTATCCCCTTCTTTGCAGCTGCATATAAAACTTAAAGTACCTTCTCCCTTAGCTCACCCTTCACTAGTCACTTCATTTAAAAAATGTCCATCCATCTTCTTCCGCTTATCCGGTGTCGGGTCGCGGGGGGAGCAGCTCCAGCAGGGGACCCAAAACTTCCCGAGCAACATTAACCAGCTCCGACTGGGGGATCCTGAGGCGTTCCCAGGCCAGGTTGGAGATATAATCCCTCCAGCTAGTCCTGGGTCTTCCCCGAGGCCTCCTCCCAGCTGGACGTGCCTGGAACACCTCCCTAGGGAGGCGCCCAGGGGGCATCCTTACCAGATGACCGAACCACCTCAACTGGCTCCTTTCCACGCAAAGGAGCAGCGGCTCTACTCCGAGCTCCTCACGGATGACTGAGCTTCTCACCCTATCTCTAAGGGAGACACCAGCCACCCTCCTGAGGAAACCCATTTCGGCCGCTTGTACCCTGGATCTCGTTCTTTCGGTCATGACCCAGCCTTCATGACCATAGGTGAGGGTAGGAAGGAAAACTGACCGGTAGATCGAGAGCTTTGCCTTCTGGCTCAGCTCTCTTTTCGTCCCAACGGTGCGATAAATTGAATGTAATACCGCCCCCACTGCGACTATTCTCCGACCAATCTCCCGCTCCATTGTCCCCTCACTCGCGAACAACACCCCAAAGTACTTGAACTCCTTCACTTGGGATAAGGACTCATTCCCTACCTGGAGTAGGCACTCCATCGGTTTCCTGCTGAGAACCATGGCCTCCGATTTAGAGGTGCTGATCCTCATCCCAACCGCTTCACACTCGGCTGCGAACCGATCCAGTGAGTGCTGAAGGTCGCAGACCGATGATGCCATCAGGACCACATCATCTGCAAAGAGCAGCGATGAGATCCCCAGCCCACCAAACCGCAACCCCTCCCCACCCCGACTACGCCTCGATATCCTGTCCATAAATGTTACAAACAGGATTGGTGACAAAGCGCAGCCCTGGCGGAGGTCAACCCTCACCTGAAACGAGTCCGACTTACTGCCGAGAACCCGGACACAGCTCTCACTTTGGTCGTACAGAGATTGGATGGCCCTGAGAAGAGACCCCCCTCACCCCATACTCCCGCAGCACCTCCCACAGTATCTCCCGGGGGATCCGGTCATACACTTTCTCCAAATCCACAAAACACATGTAGACCGGTTGGGCATACTCCCAGGCTCCCTCCAGGATCCTTGCGAGAGTAAAGATCTGGTCCGTTGTTCCACGACCAGGACGGAATCCGCATTGTTCCTCTTCAATCTGAGGTTCCACTATCGGCCGAACCCTCCTTTCCAGCACCTTGGAGTAGACTTTACCAGAGAGGCTGAGAATGGTTTAAATGTTAAAAAAAAAAAGGGATGCATAATGGCGACATGTGAAGCCCACTTTAACTTCTGGCTGCATCAGCTGCTGCTGCTTTTCTACTCCCTTCACTGTCAAGATTCCAATCAGGCCCTCTTTGGCAGAGAGGGCCTGATGAAGTTAGCATTGATCTCACCCTGGTGAACAACATATTGACAAAGACCTGAGACAAGCCCATCCTGGTCCCTTTGTCCCGGTACAAAGTCATCCCTTGCCCGTTCTTACCAAAGTGTCCACGAGGAGCAAAACTAAGCGGCACAATTCAAGTTACTGACTTCGATTTTTTTTTCTTTTTTCTCCTATAAGCAAAGGGATCGTCTCTACTCTGGGACAAAAGACAGGGAAAAAAGAGAGAGAGAGATAGGGAGTGTGAGAGCAGGGGACAAACTCAAAAGAAGGCATGGATATCAAGGGATACCGGAGGAGAGCGCAGAGTATAGAGAGTAATAGAAAGAGGACAAAAGAGGAAAGAAGAGAGGCTGCTCTGCCTCTCTTCTTTCCTCTTTGAGAGAGAGAGAAACAGAAAACCTCTGTGGTCCCAGTTGTTTTGAATGCGATGGTGTGTTCATTCCGGTTAGCTTCTAATATTAAGACTTAAAAATGTGCTGGAAGAGGATGAGGAAGCTCTTCACTACCTGCTTGTAACCTTTTACACCTTTTAACCTTTTTTTTTTTTTTTGCATATACATGGTGTTTCTATGAGCCTACACTTTCTTTTTCTATAATCATTTTTGTTATTCTCAAGTCGACACAAGCAGGGGGAGAGAGAGGAGAGACAAGACTGCAAAAGCAACAAGGTGATACTTGGGAAAGTTGCACAAATGCAGGACACAATTTTTTTCCCACCAGAGTGGGTCCTTGTAAACAGAATTAACATGTCTGCGTCATCAAGACATTGGTTTTTCTTAATCCCCTTGTTATTCCCTTTGAGGAGAAAACTTTGCATTGAAAAATGAGCATCAGTAAAGTCCTATAAAAGTGAATAATAAAAAAAAGAAAGGTACCCACTACTGGAATCGATTGGAAGAGGAGAGAAAAGTGGCACGACTGTGTGAAGTAGTGGTGAAAACAGTCTCTGGAACCACAAACAGTACTAGAAATAGCTGACTATTAAGGAAAAACACTAAGCAACAGAAAGCCCACAGGAAAAAAGGGCACAGAACTGAGGTTAAAGCTGGTGTAGAAATGTGTGATGGAGTATGGAAATGGGAAGAGGTGGGGAAAAAAGCATGCTGAGAAAACACATTGGTTTCAAACTGAAACATTTTAGCTTAATTAGCAGGCAGTAAGGCTTCATTATAGAGCTGTTCACACATATATACAGTATGCACGCACGTATACACACTCATCCTAGATCACACTATCACATGAGTGCCCAATTCCATTTTATGACTGCAGTGCTAATTTCCCTAATGCATGAGCAAGCGCTTGAGTAAGCTGGCAGATATCAAATCCAATCGAATTACAAACACCTGGATGGAGAGAGTAGCTGAAAATGAAATTTATTTACTTTTTTTTAAGTTCAAAAGTTCCATCACTGGTGAAGCTGCCCTGTAAACAGTGCTAGGTGCGAAATCAATAAACCACATAAAAACAAACCACTTGAACAGACTAATAAAACCAGTGCTGTAACTTCTCTGGAAAATAAAAAGACGGCCCTTTAAGGTGACAGCTATTTAATGGGACACCGATAAAGAAGTCTGAAAGAGTTTATATGACCAAATACTATGTAGGGGGACGCTTCGCACTGACAGGGAGGGTGTCTCACCTGTCCGCTTCCTGGGCACTCTGGGTAATTTAGGGGAGGGAGGAGCACAATTTAAAACATTAAATTGTGCCTCTGGGACCTCATTCTGTTAAATAGTAGAGAAAGTCAGTGAAAGGCAAATTTAATAGACAAACGGCATATTTAATAGGCTGTGGTGTATAGACACAGAGCTGGCACCGAAAGGGAAAATAGTATGCAAGAAGACCGAACTGGGCTTCCTAAACTATTTTTGTGTTTCTTGTACTGTATCACTGGAAAAATCTTGAAAAACAAGCCATAAAAGAATTTTTATTTTTGTATTCCTGCATACAAGTGGTACATTCTAACAAGACTAGGCCCATAGGCTAAACCGAGGCTACTTGTGGGACTTGGGGACAAGTGTGTTTGTATGGCCAATGTAATGGCCCATAAATACACATACACACATATACCTTCACTTTCATCCTGAGGCTGATTGACAAACACCCCAGGCAGAGACCAGCAGTCCATACAGTCCCATAAAAGCAGCAAAATAATTCATTAATTTTTACTGCTTAAGGTGGTCACTCCTGCACTCATCCACCCGATCCTGGCCTCAACACCATGACTTACAGCCCTATGACTGATGTGTGTGTACGTTATTTCTGAGTGTGAAAGTGTGTGTGTGTGTGTCAGTGTGTGTGTGTGTGTGTGTGTGTGTGTGTGTGTGTGTGTGTGTGTGTGTGTGTGTGTGTGTGTGTGTACACTTTATGGCTGGTGGGAGACTACAGGTATAAAAAGACCCCTATCACAGTCGGGTCACCTAAGCAACTTAACACGGCCTGGAGGAGGAACATTAAATGACAAGCAGTGGAAAAGCCTGAGTGGCTTTACTGGTTGTAAAACTGAGGAGAAAAAAACAATCCTCCATGAAGGGCAAAAGTTAAAATGAGAGGGGGAAAAAAAATATCTCGAGTTGTAGAGAGTAGCTCTGTGAGAGTCTACACCGCAGTCGCATAAGAATCAATGTCCGTATGCAAATGCATGTTGATTATACGTCTGCTATCACACATAAGCTTAAAAGCTGCTACTGGTTTAAAGCGCAACTATGCAGGCACTGGATATGACTAGTATAAATATTAGCTTTATGGGAGGATAATCTCTTGTAATGTTATTGACATCTGAACAAAGGTCTGTAGCCAACATTTTAACTAGTATAAAAAGAGCAGAATAATGAGAGCACAGCAGTGAGAGAAAGAAAAAGGAAGAAACTAAACTGTCAGAAAACACTGCCTACAAAGTAGTGATGATCTGCTGAAGTTGAGCTTTTCTGATGTTCCTTAATCTGCCTTTTCATGTCTGCATGTCTCCTACCCCAAAATCCATGACTACATAGTTGGGCAACAATAAATGTACAAAGAACACAATAAATCTGTTTGTGTTTCACTGCTTGTAAGTTGAGTCTTAAATAATAAAAAAAAAAAAAAAAAAAAAAAAAAAAGACGGTTTTTAATCCTTTTATCGGTCTAATTTGCTTAATGTTCACGGTTCTGTAGACACAGCAGAAACACAAGCAGGAAAGCACTAAATGATTTCTTGTTGCTGAATTTAGCAACTTGGGTTCTTTCATTGGTGGGGCAATTCATAAAAAAATAAAGAGTCATAACCTGCCATTCTCTACCCAAACGATTTTAATTTACAATGTCTCATTTAAAGCTATAGTGCGTAGTTCCTGTTTCCCCCATGAGGAATTCTAAGTAATGACCACAAAACTGTTAACGCGTCCACATGATACAAGCCTTCTGTGATCGTGCACCACCCCCATCCCTCCTCCACGCCAAGGAGGACACAAAGAGAGAATGATATTCGCTCGAAAGTCGCCAGATGACACCATTTTCTATACATAGCCAAACTGAGAAATGCAGAGAGAGTTTTGTGGAGCTGAAAGTCTTAATTAGCTTTGCATCAACTAATTTGGCAATGGCTTGAATGTAAGGACGTTCATTAATTTATAAAAAAAAGGAGGGAACATCAGAGAACATCACGCCTGTCTGAGCAATCAGCCCCCACACGCCTACCGCTGCTACCCTTCACTCATCTGGCAGAATATGGAGACAATGACTGACGTGGATGACGCTTGTGAAATATGCGCAAAGTATGATCAGTCATGTAACATATGCTTACATTGCATGTCAATGTGTGACAAAATCTGCCCGTTATTTAATTAAAGGGCAAATAGAAAATGATATTTCTTCTGCACTGCTGCTTAACTTTGATCTCTTTGCTAACACTGTAGTTTTTGGATACGGCTACTTTTATTTGCACAGAGTGAAAGGGCTGCAGATTCTATTGATTCGGCTCCTCCATCCATCTATCTCCAAGTAAAATGCATTAGCCCCATCTATTATTCCACTCAGGCCCCTTCGTGACAGTGCTGCTCTATGAATAAATATGCAGTAATGTAATGTAAATGTAAATGTGATGGCTGTAGGTTTAGTATCCGCCGAGCAACACAATCAGATTGTCCTCTGATTATCAGAGTGACTCCAACCTAATTCAAAGTCAAGAGGAACAAGAGGCTGTTGCTCTCCTGACAAGGTCTGGTCATCTTTAAAGAATCAGCCTGCTGAAAATAAAAAGGGACTCATCGTCAAGAGAAGGTGAGGCAAGAGGTTAACGCGGTGTGACTTACATAAAGGATTAGACTTTTGAGAATGAGACTTTAGTTTAGATAGGATTCTTTCCAAACCTAGATTTGAACAGTCTCACACCTAAATGAGATACTGTATGTACACACCATTCAGAACAGTTTTTAATGAATCTTCTCATGATTTATCTTGGTTTTGCTGTTGTTGCTCCTCGACCTAGTGGATGACCAGTTTTGAAGTGGTGCCACTGCCAACAACGATCAAAGTACATGTGTGAGGGAAGACGATGCAAAAAAACAAAAAACAAATTTAAAACATTGGCTACGTTTAAGATACTTGTCCTGTTCCTAAGCGTCCTCTAATCACTTTTTCAATACTGCGATACAGAGGTAGACAGGATCTGAATGATAGTTTAGTGTTGTGGTGTGCAACTTAGCTCCGTTTGAATTTTGAATCTTGACTCGCAATGTTTCGAAGCAGGCCATTTACGTCCCCTGCTGTCTACTTGTACACTCTAGCAGAGGAATCAATGGAGAACAAGACAAGGGTGCTGCTGTATGGTAATACACACACACACACACACACACTAGTGTTTAGAACTAGTGAATGTGGCGCATGTACCTTCAAAAACTCTAACACACATTTATTTGTAAATTACACATGCAGGAAGGTTTTGACAATGTCAAAATGTCCACATGTATTATGTCAGGGGAAATGAGCCACTTGTGTTGTCTTTTTATACCACACTGAGCTTGGATGCAACCTGCGACACTTTCTCTTCTGGCTGCTGAATACTGATCATACGAGAGAGAGAGAGAGAGAGAGAGAGAGAGAGAGAGAGTGTATACTGTAAACAGGTTAAGGAGAGAGAGTGAGCTAAAGGATACCTTATAGAAGCAGGGGATTGCCTCAGCTTAGCAGCTCTCTAATACATATGCAGTCACAAAGAAAACACACACACACACACGCACACGCACACACACACACACACGCAATTGGCGATGACCTTCTGACACACTAAATCTGTAGATGATTTAACAAAGACAAGTTGACTTTAAAAAATCCCTGCTCTAACGTTAAGGTGCTGTGAAAATACAACTGAATTAAATGCAAATCAAAATTCCTCCCTGGTTCACCACACACCTGATAGCTCATGCTTGTGTGACTTCCCCTATAATTCTTTATGTATGAGAGCACCGGCTACAGTACTGTATCTCCTTTAGTCAGGGCTCCGGGGGCTCGGTGTTGCTGATACTGCTCACGCGTAGATCCTTCAAGCGCTGCGTATTTTTAAAAGCAAACAAACAACTACAGAGAGCCTGAGTCATGTAGAGGTGTTCCGTGCACCCTTATAATCTAGAAAACCAGCACAGAACTTTTCCAGTCACAACAGGGGAATAAACTAAGCTGCTATTGTCCCTGGTGTAAACGCAATAAATGTGAAGTAGTGTGAGATTACACATTCATTTCCTCACAGTTCAAGGCTGTTCTGCAGCTTGAATAATTATCTGTATTTGGCAGCTTGTTTGCTTTCCTCATTTGACATTTATTTCCATTGGCACTCTATGATGTGAAATATGGATTATATATATTAACAAAACTAATCTTTTAAACACCCCAGAGCATTAGGTATAAATTGAGCTATCAAGATAAGAGTTCATATGAGGTAAGATCAGTGTGTATCTCAAATAAAATTAATTGTACAGTATTGTATGCATTAAGCTAATTCATTTCATCCAGAGCAGCTTGCAGCCAATGCATCAGGAGCGATAAACAGCACAAAAATAATGCACAGTTAATGAGATGTGCAGTGCATTATTATTATTGTATGATAAAGCCACACTAATAACTGGACAATACAAACAAAGTACAAAGTTGGGTCTGAACTGCAGCTTCACCACAGCAAACATGCTCCACTGGTCATGGTCACCATCACTGTCACCGGACAGCAAGATTGGAATTTATGACCCGTAGAAACATGGCTATTCCACCCTAGTAATTCCACCTTAGGAGGGACAGGGAGAGAGGACAGTCAGTCATTCAATCACTGCATTGATTCTTCTACTGGAAACCTCAGTGTGGATGCCAAAGCCTTCCCTGCCATTATCCGTCATCATGACACACACGCACCAGCATCCCATAACACGTTTTTTTTTCAAATCACCTTTTGTGACACATGTGACGTACCGTATGTGCACGGAATGTGCCCACCCACTGGGCCCATTCCCGACTGGAGCTCACTGGGTTCAACCCCTGCAACCCCGATGCGGACTTCATTCTTGCAGCATCATTTCCTGCTCCACCATCACTCAGGCCGACACGGCAGCAGGACCACAAACCAAGGACGACATCAGCGTCAACTCTTGCTCTTCATTACAGAAACATGAAAGCACCTCCTTGCTCTTTTGTTTTTTACTGTTAACAGAATACAACAACAGGAGCCGTGGCTTACTGCCGTTTAAAAGAAGGTTTGCTGCTAGGTTTTGTGTTATTACTTCTTTTGGACACTAGACAGTACAGCCCGATCCGGTTGGGGAGAGTTCAAGCCCGATCCGGCACCTCTCTTTAACCTGCCTCTCTTAGTTATGCTATTATAACTCTAGACTGCCGGGAAAGTTCCTTCCTTCCTATGACACACTGAGCTGCTCTCTCATCCCGGTTTTCATTTGTTTCCTTTTGTGTGCATCCTTGTCCCAGAAATGCTTGTTACTAACCTAGCTCTGGGGAGTTCACTTCTTTCATTTCTTCTTCATTCCCTGCAATGTCCGGCTGCGTCCTGCCGTGTCCACTGCATCCACCGATGCTCTGCTGTCCCACGCTACATCCCGTGACGCCCTGCTGTGCCCGGCTATGACATGAACTACAACAACTACCATTGTAGTCCCTGTTCCATTATCTTCATTATGACTATTATTGCCACTGTTCTTCACACCCCCAACCGGCCCCGTCAGACACCGCCTACTAAGAGTCTGGGTCTGCCGAGGTTTCTTCCTAAAAGGGAGCTTTTCCTCGCCACTGTCGCAACAGCCACTGCTAATGCTTGCTCTTGAGGGAATTACTGGAATTGTTGGGGCTTTGGAAATTATAGAGTGTGGTCTAGACCTACTCTATCTGTAAAGTGTCTCGAGATAACTCTTGTTATGATTTGATACTATAAATAAAACTGAAATGAATAGACAGTGAAGATTAACTGCTAGAGGCCATACCCAGTGAAATACTGTAAATCAATTTGCTCAATTAGGATCTTTAACTTAATACAAATCTGACTCAGGGAGGATGCAACTCTATAATTAAGGCCAAAATGACTGGGTTTTATAAGCAATTTTTTGCCTTCTCCAAACAACATTCTTGCGTTAACATTTCAAAAGAAAATGTAAGGCTTCTGGTAACTCTTGCACACTGACTCTAAACCACAAATTTATTCAAGTAGATAAAGTGATTACCAATTAGAGGTGTTGAAATTAATCAAATAATCAATGCATCGTGATGCGGACATGGACGATGCTGCATCGATGCAGTGGCCCCACACAATGGATTAGAACTAGGGCTGTCAGTTTAACGCGTTATTAACGGCATTAACGCAAACCCATTTTAACGCAGACAATTTTTTTATCGCGCGATTAACGCATAGACAGTTAAAGAAGGATTAATGTTCTTTCGGATCTAGCTAGACCGGAAGCAAAATTACGAATCCCACTATGGCCACGCGGCATAAACATTCAAATGAAAAATAACACTCAGTAGCCTAGCTAACCCGTTTCACACACACAGACAGACGGAGACAGGCAGACACACACACAAACAAACACACACGCAAAACGGCTGAGCGGAGACACGGGAAAGTGGAGAGCATCGCAAATCGAGAAGAGAAAACACTGAGAAACATTGAGAGATTGTGCTTGGAAACGATCTAAGTGGAATAACGAAGCTGAAGAGGTGTAGCTACACTACGGCACTTTTCCTGTCTAACAGCAGTGGTTTAGAACAAACGTTGTGCTAGTGTGCCTGGCTAAGGTAGGAGCTAACTGACTAGCTAGCTAGCTAAAGTTGGAGCTAACAGCAGAGAGTTGTTGGTTTGGACGACGCCGATTTTGGACTGGAGAGGATGACAGCGTGTTTCCCTGATGAAGAGGAATTTGCCGTAGCTGGTGACTGGTTTTCGTGTTTGAGCTGTGTTTCTGGGACTAACAGCTAACTGGAAGTTGGATTTCTGTGTGTTTGCTTCAATGAAGAAGATAAAGTCCAGCTGGCTGCTGCACGTCCAGAAGAGCCCGCAACTTTTTCTTTTTTTTTCTCCTCTCGGCGTGTGTGTGTGTGTGTGTGTGTGTGTGTGTGTGTGTGTGTGTGTTTGTGTGTGTAGGTTTGCGTTAACGCAGTGGTTTAATAGGGATTGAGTAAGTTTTACATTGAAATGCTGTAAGGAGGAATCATTTTGTGTAGCTGGAGTGTTTTAAGTGGAAACTGATAAAGAAACAGGTAAAGGGGTAGCTAGTTAGAAATATTGCAGTTAGCATATTTGAAGGGTGTGATTTGTGTTATGTTTTTTTTGTTTTATTCAATCTAACAGCTAAATGTTATTTGTACATTTAAGTTATCATTCAGTAAACAATACCTTTTTTGTTAAAGAGTTGTCTGGGGTCAGTTATTCTAATACAGCACAATAGATTTGCAGGTTAAAAGTAGGGTGGTTTATGACTAATCCAAAATAGGTCAACCTTCGTGGTAGCAACTTTAAAGAAACAAACCCAAACACCTCATCATTCCAGTCTAAAGTTACTTATTGCAGCTTGGGCATTGCACTTGACAATGCAAGCTTGTCAAGTCAAATATCCTATATGGCTTTAATAGAAAAAGATTTGTGACACATCGTGATGCATCGAGATATCGAATTGAAGACATGATAATCGTAATTGAATCGGGAGATCAGTGAAGAGTCACACCTCTATTACCAATTCAATCTTTGCCAGGTCCAAAGTCACATTTCAATCTGTGCAATAGCTTGTGGTTAAAAGTAAAAACGTACACAAAAATCGGAATACTTACAAGAAAGCACGATACGTCTGTTAGTTGATTAGCTGATTGACAAAAAAATAACTGGTGGTTGATTCACCGAGTCATTTTTCAACATCATACGAGTCTCTGGGGTTCAAGATTCTCAAATGTGAAGGTGTTATCTGTAAATAAAACAGTTTTTTACTTTTTGACGACAAATCAATTCACTTAAAGACGGCATCTTGGATTTGGGGGAAATGTGACAGGACATTTTCTTCCACTTTTTTTATTTTACATTTTATAGACTAAACGATTAATCAAGACAGTAATTGGCAGATTAATGGACAATGAACATAACCGGTAGTTTCAGCCCTAACCGAGAATAGAATAGACTGTAAACAACATGCAGTAGATGCAGAGATAACACATAACATATGGTGGAAGAGAAACCTGCGTGAGTGCTGCTCAGGTACAGTTATCTACTTCTTATTGTTCACCTCTGCTGAGACAGAAGAGAAAAACTTCACAGGGGATTCCACCCACATCTCCCTGATAACACGCACACACACTCAGATTACACTTTTGCTTCATTAAATATGACACACAATCTGCCTCCCACTAATCAACCACGGTCGGGACAACCGCGCTGCACAAAGTTTTCTCCCCCCTCCAGGTACAAATTCCCCACAGAGGATCTGAGGCTCTGGAGGAGAGCTGTGAAGTGAAGGGATGCACTGTTCTTTGAGAGAGGGCAGCCGCCAAGATAAGACTTATCAGATTGACGAGGGAGATGAGACAGGGCGAAGGCGGAATGATACGAGCCCCTAAATACCCCCATTGTTGCTGCCAACAAAATCGAGACTCGTTTAGGAAGAAGAATTCTTTGAAAGTCCTCATCGGAGAAAAGATACGTAGAATAATTAAAAGAGGTGAACCTTTTAAAAGGAATTAGGGGAGAACTTATTCACGTGTTTCTTTGGAATAGAACGTTTGGAGAATAGCTGAAGAGTCAAAAAGCATCCTAAGCATGTAAGTATCGTGTTAACTCAGATTCAACAGCACCGGAATGATAAAGTCTCCGCTTAATTGTGCAGCAATGATTTGCAGAATTTAAGTCATAAAACCAAAAATAATATCAATTTATTTTAAACCATTTCTGCAGGTAGGGTCAAACACATAAAAAGTAGGAGGCTTGCAAAAAACATCTCATTACAAAACTACCTATAGAAAGTGAAACGCAGAAAATGACAGAGCGAGAGCTAACGCTCCTCCCTGCTGACAGAACAGGTCGCTGTGTTTGTAAAGAGAGACACCTGGGAAATTTAGTCCGCACCTTCTTCCCCGACCAGCTGTTAGTGTCCACAGCTCCACCGGAAAAATGCTGAGCTCCATAACTGTGTGAAAAACTGTTTGTTCCCCCCTCCCTCTTCTCGCTCTCACACACACACACACACACACACACACACTTTTATTTCATACTGTACATGCTGGCACCACCGTATAAGTGACAAAAAGTTGTGACATGTAAGAGACATGCAGTAATTGGGTGACACAGCTGGATCGCTCCTCGCTTGAGACACCCAAGGTGACACGGGGAGCGTTTGTTGCTTTATCAAGCAAGACTGCGAACGGACACATACCTCATAGTGCCTTAGGGGTATTCGTCGCTATCTATAGGTGGAAGAGAGTATAGTAAATATCATAAATCTTTCAATGGTTGGGCCTACAAAGTCATACACTGTGGATGTCAAGGACTTCTGGCGTGAAGCGATGGATTGCTTTGAATTCTGTGGCCCAAGGGTGTTCACGCATGGGCCAGCTGCAGAAAGCTGCTTGTCACACGACGCACACTCGAGCTTTTTTATTTTTTTTGTACATGCAGTGTGCGTACACTGCATGCACATAAATGAAGAAAAAAAAAATGAAGACATGGAAAGACGGATACAAAATTAAACCACCCACGTGCATGCAGGAAATTTATCAAAAACCACCCACCCATTGTTCATATCTTTTATCCCCAAGATATACACACACAAGTGCTGTAAGGAAACCATCTGAACCATCAGACATCCATTAAGTTTCATAGTATTACATCTGCTGAGGATGAGGTCAGCAGTCTGCTTTTGCTTATTAACACTCAAGCTAGACTCGAGTCCATTGATCAAGGAGCCGTCCTGTTGTATAATCAACCTTTCAAGCCCGGACCTCAAAGTCAAGACAACACACAGGACAACCCCTGTCTTTTTTGATGCATGATAGCGAGTGATTTATGGACCCTGAGTTCAGTCTGGTTAAACGTGTGATGCACTTTGGGAGAATCACACTTGTCACACTGGTTTAAGTGCTCTAAGAACACCATCAAATACTAGTGTCAGATGCAGAAACTTGGCTTAACATGCTGTTTTTTGGTGCAGAAAGACACCTACAAGTTTTAAACAAAATGTAAAGGACTGCAGTTAAACAGCCGGCAGGAGTTGACAGCTATTAACATAAATCAAAACAGAGTCAAGTGAACTAATAGCTATTTTTTTTGACATTGGCAGTCATTTCTCTTTTGGCAACTACTTTCTACTCCCCACAAGAAGAACTGAATCCCCTCCCTCCCTTTTTAATTTTGTGGATATCATTTATTTCATCATTAATAAAAAAATAAAATAGTGTTGCATATAATACGCATCACACACACATGCGAAGCACACACCACAGCACGTGACCCCAGGTATGTCTGTATAAATGTGGATGTATGATGTCTTTCATGTAGTTATGTCGGGGAGTATTTGAGGCTTTTTACAGACTGTGGCAACACATTTCCATGGAAAAGGACAATAAATAATTCATATTTCTATTTATCTATCTACAGTATAAACAAAAAAAATGGATGTTAATGGCTGCCTGGATGAAGTCCCACCGATAAACATTGTATAACTGTGATTCTGCTTTTCCTATAGAAAGTAAAAAAAAATGGGTTTGAATGTTTAGGCCTACCTTTTGACAAGAATCTTTGTTGCAATGTATGACTTACTTAATCAGCTCCTTAATAAAAAATTATGTTACTGCCTTACTTAACCTCAACACCTGGTTGTAGCTATAAGGTTTTCTGTACTCGACAGGTCTCCTGCTGAGTTGGAAGTAAAAAGGACCAATTATTCCTAACAACACCAGCTAAAACTGAGGCCATAGGCTTATGTCACGCAACAACTGAAGACCGGAAGAACGTCTCTGAGTGGGGACACGGCACTGAACAGTCTCAAAGTAAAAAACATTTTGAAAACGGCAGAAAAAGGCAAAAGGTACAAGACCGTATACAGAAACTATCAGAGACTTCAATGGTAGAAGCTCGCTCTAGCCGTTCGCGGGAAACATTTCTATGGTAACAGCGAGTTGGACCAATCAGAGTCGTTGCTGTAACGTTTAGGATTGTGGGTAGTGTAGTTTATCTCCATAAGACCGCGGCTAAAACATGTTTTTCTTAAAACAAGGTTGATTTCATACAGACTTCTAGCTTCTACAGGAAGCTAGAAGTCACTTTCGTTTCACAACCACATAGCACGTGGTCAGTCTACCTCGGATGGTTTAGACATGATGGCTGATAATCTAAATCTTTATGGAGAAAGGGACTATTGACCGGAAGTTCTGATTCCCTACTCCGCGTTCCGGAAGCAGGAAGTGTGACATAGGCCTATTGCCATCTGGTGGCCTGGAGTGTCGGCCCCTCCCACTCCGCAGCAGGGTTCCTCCAGCGCGACATCACACGTCAATGTGATGGAAATCTGCGTGGATGGAAAGCGGATTGCCACCCATAGGCCGCTTTATTCCCTCCATTAAATCTGGATAATCCCAGATGCTTAGCTCACTGCCATCGCCTCTCCTTGGGCCCTCCGAAATCTTCCCCCTGCAAATTAATCAGTTCATAATCTCTGCCCTCCATCTAAACACTCGATAGAGGCAGAGACGGGTTACCAGTGTCGCATGTGGTGTGAGGACAGGACCCTGATTCCAGATGATGTTTGTTTGTTCAGACAACGCTGACACACACACACAAACATGAGCACAACATCCCAAAACACATATACACTAGTGTATAATGCATTAGAAACCAGCACTAGACAGTCATTGTGGGTTAACGGGGTCTGTCACGTTATGACATTTGAAGTGCATTAACAGTCTCCTGAGGGCCATGTGACAAAAACATGAGTGCCGGGCAAACAAAATGGGAATGAGAGCTACTTAGGGGAGACATTAGAAATACATGCATAGAGATAGAAACATAAATACTCACTCATACTGTCAGTCACCGCACAGCTGACAAAGGAGCCACAATTCAGAGAACAATACTCACATACATCACACGAAACAGTCTGAAACTGAAACAGCTTTCAGACCAAAAGCCTGAAAGGCAGCAGCTGGCGGTGGGGTATCCTCTTCCACTACGCTAGATGTTACGCGCCATAATGTCACACAGCCACATCCCACATCCCTCAAACACCAGCTAACACGCAGACAAAAAATTTTGACAATCTTTTCAATTATTTATCATGCTTGGATGGAGGCTGATGGGGGGAAAACAGCGTCAGGAGGATGGGCGGAAACAGGGTTAAGACAAACGAGGAGGAGGGCGTTTTACAATCGCACTGATTTAAGACAATGAAAGGGGCGGATTGGAAAATGTCAAAGGAGGAGGAGAGAGGCAGAGAGGGAGGGAAGAAAACATAAAACAACAACACTGGGGTCGGGCGGCGGGTCAAGCTGGCACGAAGGGTCGGCAGAGGATTTGAAATATGGAGGGCAGCGTGGCATCACACACTCACTCACACACACACACACACACACACACAGGCCTCAAGGGATTAAAGCGAGGTTATTCGTCCTCGCTGAGCTCCACACAGACCAGGCAGTTTTAAACCAAGAGCTCCCTTTTTAACTCAAAGCAACCACTGTATTCTGCTGGAGTCTGATTTATTTGCTTTTTATAAATTTATTTATTTTTGGCTGTCAGACAGGCATCTTCAAAAATATAATGCCTCAATGATGTTCTGGAAATTCCTGCAGCCGAGCTTATACCACTCGAATGTCACTTAGTCACATTTTTGTTGTTGTTTCTACCCACCCGACCCAGAGACCGTTACAAAAAAACTGAAACATTCATCGTCTCCACAGTTCTTTTCTCTGCTTGCACTGTGACAGACAATTTAAGTGCAGCTCTCCAGCAGGAGATTATGTGGAATAATGTATGTAATTTCAGAGCCCCAGAGAGGTCATATCTATTAAATAACTGCCATCACTGATGTTATTTGCACTGTTATTTGCAGGCCAGAACCTTGCAGAATAACAAGGATAAGGCTGATAGAAAGAGAGAGAGAGAGAGAGAGAGAGAGAGAGAGAGAGAGAGAGAGAGAGAGAGAGAGAAATAAAAATCACTTTACCTGTTGAAAAGGCAACGCAGAGGCAGCAATCATTGCAGCAGCAAATGGGGGAAAACGGAGAGGAAAAAAAGCACAGGTTAGCATTTTTTTATGCACACTCAAAAGGAAGTGGCACTTGAATCCAAAATTGCACATTTCCAATTCTGAAGCGATGCATTGTTGCTTAGTACTGAAAACGCCATTTTTCAGTAAACAGTAGATAAATCTTGGGTCAAATTTATACAGAGGCATACGTTAGAAACATCACAGGGGCACAGCCGATTTGTTGACATAGCATTAATTAGCATATCATGAACTGTTAGCACAAGGTCTTTTGTTTTGTCATTGGCTGCCAGGAGAAATGATGGTGGTGGGAAATCATATTGACATGGATTAATATGAAAGCACTATCTTGATTAAGCCACAATAACACCACAACACATGCTTCCTTTTTCCTTTTCTGTTTATCTTTATTCTTTTAGGGGACTTTTTGTCTTGTGATTGTGCATTAATATTCTAAAAGTGAGATTTTTGTGCAGGTCAAGGTTGATTGACCAGACACTTTAATAGCTTTACCCGGCAATATCGTTTTTTTTTTTTAAACGTTCAAAAATATTCATGTAAGACAGTGGTTTACGTTTATGTTGTGTTTAAACCCCCTACTGCTAGATGGTTATGCTGAGATGCACCACTAGTGTCCTCGCCTAGCAGTGCCTAGCAGTGCCTGACTTTTAGAAGCTAACAACATAGCTATGGCTGAACTTTGGCCTACTTTAGCATATACAAATTAGATTTTCTGTGTACTGAATTGTTTACCTAAAGTAAACGTCTTTGACTTTTATGAACATCATGTCTTTTTTTTTTTATTAGTTTTTCTAAAATTATACTTTGTGCCTTACGCACAGTATCGGAATATATTGCAATATAGTGAATCGTGACCCACGTATTGTGAAACGTATCCTATCGCCAGATTCTTGCCAATATGCAGCCCTATTATTTATGTGCCTTTTCTATCAAACACACACAGGCACACACTCTCCTTTGCTTTTAACACTGGCCTCATTTGACCCATATTTGAGCTGTTTGTGTTATATATCCTGAAAGACGCCAGGTAAATACATGGGCCGACCAAGAGAGAATGTTTGTAAAGTGAACAGGCTCGGATCAAAAATAAATGTGGCAGGATGCATTTTAAAGCTTTTTTTTCTTGTTTTTCTGCTCTAAAAGCCTCCGCTGATTGGCACGCAGTACATTAATGTGTCGCTTACCTAGAAAAGAAGCGCAGGTGGGCGTAATTGGACATAAGCAGACTGAACAAGATGTATTAAAAAGACATAATTGCGCACGCAGACACCAAACATAAATACGCACAGCATGCATGTGTATAAATAAAACACAAACACAGAAACTAAATTGAGCATGGCAGCCTCTCTGTGGCCTGTCTTTGGCTCTTGGTGGATGATTGTTTGTGCTGGATTTCAGGGCCTGAAGACTGGCCTGATGAGGAATAAACATGCATGAGCGCCCTCATCCCTTCTACTCCAGCGGTCTCCCTTGTTACTCGAAATGTCAGAGCGCTGGTGCCTTTGCAGAGGGCTGGACCTTCTGTATCAGAGATCTTCAACAGGGGGTCCTCAGAGTTGCTGCGGGGGGTCCGGCAAATTATTGTCTAGTGTCTAAAAATATACATTAACATGAATCCAACATATTGGTAAAGATGAAAGAAAAAAAAAAAAAAAAACAACATGTAATGTACACAACACTGATGATAGGCTTACTGGCCTATAGCTAAGGTAGCCATTAGGTAGCCATCCACAGTTAAGCTTAAGGATTCACTGTGCCCCATACAAAACAAATTTTAACATCAAAATTATGATGTATAAATATATGAATATGTCAACAATTATTATTTTAAAAGCTTAGTATTGTATGCACCATAAAAAAATGTATGTGTAAAGGCTTTAGGCCACCCTACATGTTATTGTAGGCACAGATTAATATGCAACTAAATGTCAAACAAAATATGTAAGGGGTCCATGCTATGTCTCGTCTTCAGCTAAGGTCCTTTGCCTAAAAAACGTTGAAGAGCCCTGCTGTATCACAAAGCTCCTGCCTGAGCCACGAGAGCCTCAAACTAACAAACTATAAAAGGCCTAAAACTGGTTGTTTTGATTGTCCCCCTCACACTCTCTCCCTCTCTTTGATTCTCCGTCTCTCCACCTGAGACTGATTTGGCTGGAGGTAAACAGAGTGGGATGAGGACTTTCTGAATCATAGAAGCAGACATGGACACATTGCCAACATTTGGAGAGTAAAAGAGGGAGTGGAAGGCAAAATGTAAATAAGCATGGAGGAATGGGTATGGAAACTAATCTAATGCTCTGACATCACCATCTAATCCTTCTGCTGTTTGCTTGCAAAGAGAGATAACGCAACTTTTTTATTTTTTTATTACTTTCTCTAACAAAAGAAAGTGGTAACAACAAAGATTCAAAATATGCCTGAGCCTATGCAGCCTTTTTGTGAAATCTACAACTAATACTTCCGGATACCACATTTAAAGAAACAGCATAGAATATAGGAAGATCACAGTAAATAGTGTGTTTTATGCAATGAGTCAAAAAGTGTGTTAATTCTTAATCCTTTCTTATTTTTTTTATCCCTCGAAATGGATATGATAAGCCTGCTCTGTGATGGTTTGCAGGGGTGGCGGGTGGGAGTTAACACACAATAAACAAGCTCTGTTTGAATTGGCCTAATCTCATTTGGCCTACTTATACGCAGCGCCAACATACCAGCCTTTAAAACCAAAAGATAGAGAGGCTAAGAGTCTCTACAGTGGATACAACAATGGATGTGAAATACGAATCTCCGCACTTCCTGTTGTTGTACTCATGGACTTAAGCCTCTGCTCCTATGGCTTCAGTGTACCTTGACTGAACTGATCACCTTAGAGCCCTGCACGGGCCAAAAACTCCAGCCCTAACCCGGCCCTGGTCCGTGGTGTTCAAGCGCTACCCGACCCCAGCCCGACAACGCCTGCAATTTTTTCAGCCCGAACCCGGCCCGACCCTAGACCAACATCAATCACTTTTAAGCTCTCTCTGACGCGCGCTCTCTGATGCGCGCTGTCTCTGCTACACACGCAAACACACACACACGTCACACACTACTAAGATGGAAACAATGAGGAGAGAAGCTAAAATAAGCCTGAGTCTAACCCGAGCCCGATCTGTGTTAAAAAAAAAAAAAAAAAAAAAAAAAAAAAAAAAAAAAAAAACGGCCCGAGCCCGGCCCGAATGTCTAGTAAAGGGTCTAGTGTAAAAGTCCCCATGCCACAAATGTTTTATCATCTCACGGACTGTAATGGCCACAGCAGCACTTATCATTTTGATGAATCTTTGACGTTGGTTGCGATATAAAAGATTCAGATGAAAGCCAGTCAGCGGGTGCAGATGTGATTGACACAAGGGGCCGGGCAGCTTGTGTGGTTTCTTACTGATGCATAAACTAGACTTGGAAAGGCTGTCCAAACACGCCTCCGACAATATCTCGGTTTTCTTCACAGCAAGAGTAGGGATGCTTGAGGCTGATAATTGGCCTGTCAGCTGGAATCTGGCAAATTCCAGCTAACTCTTTTAGTGCAGAAAGATGAGATAAACATGGCTCACAGATGTGACAGCTACTGCTTCCAAGTACTGTACTTCTGGTGTTGACGGAAAAACCTTATCAAGGTGTCTAAGGCGGTTAATGTCTTTCATTAGACAGCACTTTTCAACAAAGGCCCTAAAACACCTGTTCAAATTTCACTATTTTATGTTAAAAGCCAGCAGAGTACTATACATCATTTCTAATCTTTCTGTGCGCTCACATCAAAAGACTCACAAGCAACAAAAACACTTCTAAACAAAGCTGTCAATGAGGGAAACCATCGCTGCAGCAGTGGTGAGCAGCATGATGTGAGGTTGAGATTCTAGGAAGTAAAGTCTATGCAAATTGATGGACACACTGACTAGTTTCTGATATGGGATCTGATTTTCTCCTCACTGCACTAAAGTTAGGAGAAAATGTCCTTTCCTTAATACCAACAAAACAAATGGCTGTGATTTCTTTGACTATATTAATTCACCATGTGTATACCAGGACATTATCTATTTATGCAACCATGCAAACAGTTGGCGGTTGTTTTTTAAATATTGATAAGGAAAATGTTTCTCACTAAAATAAGTAAGGCGGGAAATGTGGATATTTGTTTATTTGATTATTGCATTTCAGCTCACTAAACTGCCTTAGTACAACCAGCCAGGAACTAGCCAGCTCCCAGCAGTGTTTGATGTTCAGCACACAGAAAGATATTGAACCAAACCTATCAAGCAGACCTCTATGTCAATGGAGATTTAGATTAGATTCAACTTTACTGTCATTGTGCAGAGTACCATTTACAAAGACAACGAAATGCAGTTTGTGTCCAACCAGAAGTGCAAAAAACAAAAGAAAACAGCTAGCCTGGCTCCGTACAAAGAGAACAAAATCCTACCAGCACATTTATAACTCACTAATGAACACATTTTATCTCGTTTGTTAAATCCATACCAAAAAAAATAAAAAACGGAGGTATACAAACGACAACTCGTGTCAACACAACAACCAACACTGGCTGGTCCTAGCTACAATAACTGTTCCATATCTGTCTGTCCTGGATATTTACACAAACCAAACTCATTCAACTGTCATTCAGCAGAAGTGAAGAAAGAAGCAGAGTATCATGTGGAAAAAGGCTCGAAAGAGTAAACCGTTCTGCATGCAAGGGAACCGAGGAGATTCATTCACGCTCGGTTTCTTTGTGTGAGCATGTGCAGTGGGCTTTACATGTGTGTGTCCCAGCTTCTTTCATGTACGCTTGCGGGTAGAGGTGTGCTGTGTGTACATCTGAGCCCTCAAGAGCAGCAGGCACGATGCTCTCGGTAGGAGGGGGACTCTCCCAAGACACAGGCTACAGCCACATTCACAGAAGAATACCTTCATGTTTATCTACTGAACAGCTATACACCAGTACTACAATATCTACTTTGTGTGTGTTGGAATTATGAAGATGATATTTCACATTATTTGAGATTTTGTTGACAACAGAAAAAAGTAAAGTGGCCAAAACTGCAGATATCATGACAAACTAACAAAACAGATGTTCATTTCCCAGGATAGCTCTTAAAAAGCAAAATATGTCCCACTTATCTCAACTTTAAGTGAGAATCAATTGCACAAACCTAAAATGCCAATAAGATAAGTAGCAGAAAAGATAAGAAATGTCACACTTAATTTCAACAAGCGCACACACACTAACAAACTATTAACAACCCAAATAAGCTAATGAAGGCTGGCTAAATCATGAGTTACTAAGAACCTTTATTGGAGGGACTCTAATTGATCCAATAAGGCCATTAAGAGTCTGTGTGAGATGAGAAAAGCAAAGCTACTTACCCTGCCTCCATCAATAAACTGCGCTAAGGAGACATAACTGAGTTCAGACAAATGCATAGTCCCTGATACTAGAGCAGAGGCCTTAGCCAGCACCTGAGTGTTTTCACAAAGAGTCAAGTTTTTAGCAAAGCCAGGAGAAAAATATCATTGAAGCAAATATATTTGTGAAAAAATCTCTTGTCTTCTGAGCCAAAAGTTCCAAAAGAGTCCAAAAAGTAAAAAAATAAAAACAAGGACATATTTTGCAAAAGAATCAGTTAAAAATCTTTTCTTTTGCACGACCTCCTGAAGCCAACAGACGTGTTGTCAACATAATGGCATCTGCTTTTTTCCCCTCCAATTATATTTTATAATAGACAGCAGAGTGTGGTGGGCTGGCACGCGTACACAAACTAAACCCTGAAACGAGCAAATCCTCAGCCATTAAAATTCTAAATTGTTACCATAAAAGCACCATCGTAAATAGATGACAGAAAAACACAAGGCTCTGGCTGGAAGTATACAGACTAGCTTGCCCAATGGGACCATTAAAGTTTCTTTTTGTCTGTCATGTGACTTGTGAATATTCAGATTCAGAGATTCTGCAGAAAGTCAGAGATGTAAAAAACAAGCCAATGAGAGGAGTGATTTGTTATCAGTTTATTTTCCAACTCCTCCTGAAATCTTCTAATCGTTCTCCTCTGAGGAGGTAAACTTCACCGACCGATAAAGCAGATTTTCGTGGCAGGTTCTCTCCTCTCTAACCTCAGCACCCCATCCTCCTGCGGCCATAAAACATCCGCCCACAGACAAGAAGAGAGTTATCGATACTCAAGTCTATCCATCCACCTCAGCTAACTCCCTCCAAATGCAGGAAACCAACTATGTCAGCTCCTTGCAGATGGAGCAAGAGGCCATAAAGTCAATACCATATCCATCAGCTAAATAGACTGCCAGGATCATGATTGTTTATGGTGGTGGTTTTGGTGGTGGTGCGTGTAGGGGTGTGTGTGTGTTTAGTTTGTACAGTTTAGCTGAAGAAGACACAAGTTGTGTAAAAGTACTCTCCCCGAGGACAAAAACAATAATGCTTTGGAGAGCTACTGCCTTGCAACTTCATAGTTCATCACTTGGGCTCAGAGCTGGCAAAGGTTAAATAGGTAAAGAATTCCAGTATGCTCCAACTCCCTTCTATTAACAATAAAACATCATTCAGAGCTGCCCAAAGACAATAACTCCTCTGAGAGTACCTTAAAAAAAACGAAAAATCCTTTGTGCGCGCGCCACGGCAAGGTAATCATCCTCATTTTAGCCGATAACCTCAGAGTAGACCTCTCTCCCACCGCTCACACTTCCATCTCCTCCATATCCCAGTCAAATCTGACACCTCTAACCCTCCACCTCATCTCCGGCTGACAGGCCAGCTCTCAAGAGAGGAGACCCTGAAGAGGAAATGGCAGCCATGTGACAGAGTGAGTGGCAGAGTGGAAAACTATATCTATCTTCTGCCATGAGGCGGCTTTAAAAGCAGAGACACTTCCCACAGTTCCAAAAGTATGCAATAGCACTTTCACTCAGATTGACAAAAAGAAATAGAGTCAGAATCAAAAGTTAGACAAAGATATTTTCATTCGCTTTATTTTATTCCGATGCACTTATTGGCCCACTACACATATATATTTCAGTGCAGAAGATCTCCCACAGCGAAACGCCCTTGAAACGTATTAAGATTCAATGCATCACTCAAGAGAAGTTGCAGCCAGTGATTGTACCAGCAACCTTCCTCCAGTTATCGACCTGGCTCTTCGCCTCGTAGCCAACTCGCTATTGGGACAGACACAGGCGTGTCCTGAGGATGTCTGCACAGCAGAGCTTTTTTTTTTTTTTTTTTAAATATCTCAGTCAGTATATATGCCGGCTGATAAATAAAAAATTGCAATAGCAAAATGCAAAAAAATGTGTTTCATAAGGTAACTAACTAAACTTAAAAAGGCTCTGAACACCAGATAATGTCAATTCAGATAATGTGGCTGATTAGACCCCTTCTATGTGGGAGTGTAACAGACCTTTTACACAGCAAACATGTTGACATGTCATAGTAGGAAAAGCACAGGTGTATTCAAACCCATTACTGATGGCTGCATTCCACTTAGGAGAGGCCCTGGTATTGTGCATGCTGACTCACTGAAATAGCTTACTGGGACACTGCATGGAATTGAGCCATCGTTAAGGTTATCAATTTCAGCTGTGCTTTTCCTACTATGACAAGTCAACACGTCTGCTGTGAAAAAGGTCCATCGAAGCTCTGGCCCACCTTCAACGTGAGCAAAAGTCTAACCAGCCAGAATGACTGAAAACATCTGTGGGGTTGATGAGGTTTTTAATATCCACTACACAGTTTGACCACCAGACGGCAACGACAAGTTTATTTTTCAACTCTGAAATGTCCTACCAAATACATACAGTATTGGTAACAATTGTTCAAAAAACAATTTAAGGTATCCTTATCAAAACATTATATATATATATATAGTTAGTACCAGTCAAAAGTTTGGACACGCTTTCCCATCCAAGTGAATGAGAAAGCGTGTCCAAACCTTTGAGTGGTACTGTGTATATATATATATTCTGATATTCTTTATTTAAATTTTTTATAATATTATATATTGATATAATTATTACAACTAAAACTACTTCCTGTTATATAAAAATATAAAATAAACACTTTATAACTACGCTTCCTTCTCCAATAATATGACCACCTTGGGTCTTAATTATCCCAGGCAATGATACATTCACACACAGAACATTTCTGTGTGCATTAGAAAGTGCACGCACACACAAACAAGACTTTCCCACTCCAGCACATATGCTCCCCCCGTACAGAAACAATCTGCCACCACGCACACAAAATTACCCCCGACCATGACCTCCATTATGCTATTAAAGCTGCTGGATGAGAGGGAGGGCCGCTGGTCCACCCGAGCTAATGGGTGAACTGCACCAGAGAGAAGCAGAGATTTGGCGCGGCGGGGCAGAGCACTGCCCCAGGGTTGGATTGAGGCTGCTCAGACAGGCAGCAGGACTCCCACTGTCATCTCTGACTCATCGCTGGGAGTCATATGACCAGCCGCAGCGTGCGGGTCTTAGATACCACGCTGAACGGATGACTCGCTGTCCTGATCCGCACGCACACACACACACACACACACACACACACACACACACACACACACACACACACACACACACACACACACACACACACACACACACACACACACACACACACACACACACACACAACTGTATGTCTCGTTTTAGGTTTGCGACAAGGGTAAGCTTCATCACACACTGATAGGACAAAGCTTTTCATTACGTACACTATAACTGCTTTTTCCCGTTCACATTTTTTTTCTACTATTCAAAGTGCTTGTGGAAATAGAAGGTCATCATAACAAATCAGACTGACTAAGGTTTTCCACATTTGTTGGACCTCTCAATCATGAGTAATGCCTTGTGGGGGGATGTAATCATACCACAGTTGGTCTTGCTACTTAGCAGTAATGCTAGGGAATTTGAAGTCGTGATTCAAAGGAACGGTTCCAACATTTTCGAAAATACACTTGTTTGCTTTATGGTGGAGAGTTAGACAAGAAGACCAACACCGCTCTCCCATCTACCTATTAAATATGAAGCTACAGTCAGAGCCGGTTAGCTTAGCTTAGCACAAAGACTGGAAAGGGGTTAAACAGCTAGCCTAGCCTGGCTCTGTCCAACGATAACAAAAATCTGCCGGCCTCTAAAGCTCACGAGTCAACACAATACATTTCTTCTACAAAGAGTTATGTGTCAGACTATTTCTTGACCCTGACCAGTAACTTCCAAACTGCTCAAAAACAAGAATTTGGACATAACTCTGCAGCAACAAATGAGAACTGTTGCTTTCACACTTTGGTTTTTGTACGGAACAAACAAACAAGATATAATGTGTTCTCTCCACCAGAAAGTAAAGAAGTGTCAAACTATTCCTTTAAGATATTGGTGGTGGGTTCGATTTTAATACATTATTTGTAAAAGACGTTCTTAGAAGAACAACAGTTCTCTTGTGTAATTCTGTGTGTTGAAGAAAAAAAAGGCACTCTTCTGTTACAGACAGACACACAGACAGACAGACAGACAGAAAATCTACACACACAAACACCTCTCCAACCCATCGCGGGAAAAGAGGAAAGGGAGATGCAGAGAAGAGGAACAGAGTGTGACGGGGCAGAACACAGAGTTACAGATGGACTGAAATACTGATCAGGCAGAGGCAAGAACATATGCAAAGACACATTCAAAACAGTATAGACACATTCAAAACAGTATACAAATCTATATTCAGATCTGTAAGACAGAGTGTTTCTCTCTCTCTCTCTCTCTCTCTCTCTCTCTCTCTCTCTCACGCTCTCAACATATCTGATAGAAAAACACATGCACAGTCTTCCTTCTGGAGTGTTTTGGATCATTAGACTCATGTCCCTTGAGTTAAAAGATTAACCATTTCTGTGCCGACCACACTGACAGCATGACCTATTCCTATCAATTCTACCTCCTCTTCCACACAGCCTGTTACTCATCTCCTTGTATAGTAGAACGTTTAAATGTCTGAATGTTTGGTACCCTAAGGCAACGAGAGAGCCTCACTTGGTAGAAGCCTTGATATAAGATATTACAGCAAGGCTGTTGTACTGGATTGTATTACATTAAACAGATGCTTGTGTTGTTGTTGTGTCTGCCAGCAGAGCCTTCCAGCTCTTTTTTTTTAAATAGTTGAAGTTTGTGCCAAAGCTTTAAAGACTCCTCTGCTGTCCTTATCTCTCCCCTCAAATATGTGATCCAGACAAGAGCCCAGTCTAAACAAGGTTCTGGCGTCCTGCAGAGGGGGAATTAAGTTCAACTTTTGAACCTACATTGTCTGTTAAATTAATTATTTGTTTGCAAGGCTTGTGGGGAAAAAAAGGTCATCTTAAGGGTACATTTCAGGAAGGTGAAGTCTCCATCACACCGTTTCCCTTCCATCTAGTGTCATGACAGAAGCTGTGGGTAGCCCTAAATGACCTTTGACCAGTTTGTTTGTCTTAGGCTAACAGGTTAGCTGCGACAGAATAATAGCTGCTTCGCTGCCAGTGTCAAAACGACACTAAAAAGATGACAGGTAGCTTGTGGGATGCCTCAAGGACACAGACAGCCCAAGCTATGAGGTTGGCCTAACAAGCACCTGACAGAAATGATGATTACCTCAGGAGAGGTTGCTCTGCGTGGCCTCAGATTTCCACACAGGAAGCAAATTTGTAGCTATATGGCAGTATAATTTGAACCTCAGTGGAGGACACAGTCCATTTGTTCCAATGAGAAGCCTGCAAATTAGAGTTAGCATTTGTTTATCTTTCATCGATGGAGGCTTGGCTCCTCGCTGAAGGGCCATCGAAGTAAATGGTAGGTTTTACCGCCTCCCACGTGAGCCAATGAGCCATATGCTATTCGTCAGTCTATTCAGGTTCGCGACACTGAGATGTGAAGTAAAGAAGGCGGGTGGGTAATGTGTGTCAGCTGCAGCCACTATTAATTGAAAGCCAGTTCTGGGTTATTACAGACGCATGGCCAATATAAAAATATGATTAAAACAGTGCTGCTCTGGTCACTGGAGTGAGTCTCCGGTTTAAGTTTGTTTACAAAGTGATCGGTAGGTACTTCATCTTCTATACTGGCATTCTATTAGCTTTTGCATCCATCTTTTGGACCAGCTTTATATATCTGTACTCTGCCGATAGGCCTTTAGTGACTAAGTGTTGCGGCAATCTTGAGACACTGACATTGAGGAATACTTATTCCATGACAGTTTAAAAGTGCTGCTGATCAGTCGTGTAGAGAGCATACAAATCAATTTAATATAAAAGCCTTTATCAGAAAGAGCAGACTCCGCGCGAGTTATACCAGCAGAGGATCATACCTCGGAAGTATAACACAAGTAGGTCAAATGAAAGGCAAAAGTTTCAAGGGAATTGCATATCAATGCAAATATGCAAATTGACTTCCTTCCTAAGCATTTTTCTATTAAATATTCACAAAGGAAAGAGATATATTCTAGCAATAAACTAAAAAAAAACCTTGTCCGGGATCTTGTTCAATTATACAGAGCAGAGAGACTGTATCAAGGTTAAAGTTCAAACATATGAACAGTGACCTGAATCGGCTGAACTGCACAACTGCTTTGTCAATTAATGACTTAAATTAGATGTGGTAGATAATGTGCAATTAGAATTGATCATGCTTCATTTCAGTGAGCACTAGCACATGACATGACAATATAAATGAACAGAACTGGTTTCTCCACAACCGAAACTGCATTTAATCAGTTGTTGACATTCACGCTCCCCTGCCTTTCGCTCCTGTCATACACATTTAGCTTCACAAGAGGGAGAGAAGAAGGAAAAGCATCTCTAAAAGCAGTGAATGGGGGACAAAGAGAGCGTCAGAAGATAACTAAAATGTCAAAGACTGGAACTGTTCTCCCTTTGCTGAAAGATTTTCATTTATTTTTTTAAATCCAGCACATCTTGTGTCACGGCTTGAACCCATGGTCATCTTTTCTTTTTCCATTCTGTGGGGCTCAATTTTTTGACAAGCACCATGCATTATCACCAGAGAGAAAGGGATGGAGAAAACTACAAAAATAACAAAACAAGCCCAAACAGGATTTAGCAAAATTACAAAACAGGGTATGGCCTCAAGGAAAATAAATTGCGAGGCTGTTCCGAGCACTTGTCCAGACAAGACTCCAAGGTTTAGGACGGGTCTTCTTACATCATCTAACTCACTAATCATGCAGACTCTCTTTTTTTATGGGAAACCCCTGTGCTAAAGTCAAAGGGAAAACAATAGCAGTGGGAGTTCAGGGGAGTAACAGCTTGGAGCTCAGCGTTTGGCTGTAAAGTTTCCACCTACATCTGGGCCAAATTACGCAATGTGGCCTGCCGTCCACATCTGTCTGTATGACTAATCACTGTGACAGGGCAAGCCTCCAACTAACACAGCCCAATACCTACGCTTGTGAGCAAACAAAGACAAGCTCATATGGACATAGGGGTACACGTTCTCCTTTGATCGCCAACAAAGAGCCTTGGACATTGTACAGCAAGTTATTATTACTTTACATGGCAGTACAGAAAGCAAGGAAACTTCAGAGTCATACGTGGTCAGCCTAAAAGCCAAACATCTATTTTTGTGCTGTTGCCAGCATCCCAAAAAGGGAAAATCATTGTGTATTTTGCATCAAATACAGATTTCATTGCCGTTTAAGTATCTCTACAGAAAATTCACTCGTAACCGCCTCCATACAGACTTAGGCCAAGGTCTATTCTTCCTAACTGAGGTTGTCTTTCTGCCTAATCATGTTAGGCTTTGTTCAATCAACTGAGGCTGCTCAAACAGACCTGCGGGGGGAGCACAGGGGACAAGCTAACAACAGAAGTGAGCCAAACCGAGAACAGCTTCCTCAGTGGTGCTCTTATCTCCCTCTAGCCTGGGGGTTCCCTTGGTAACTGTGCCGGGAGGGGAGGACAGCACTCTCGCTATGAATTGGCACCATCAACTCAAACGTCACAACTGGCCACGCTGCCTGCCAGCTACTGCGAGACAAACTTGATAGATGCTCAGTGTAACGTGGAGCTTTTGTGTATATATGCATGCGTGTGGGCACGCATCTGGGTCAAATGTACTGTGGGGCTCATCTTTTCCAAGGCAAACCGCTAAACCAACAAATCCAGTTTGTTTCATACAACAGATCAGAAATCAAGAAAAAAAAAGGGCAGAAGCGCAAGCGATTAATCGCATTTGCACTTTGTTCCGTTTCACCACACCTGCACAGAAAGCGCAGATAGTTGATCTGGACCGCTAATGTTGTCAATAACTGAGCATGCAGTGTGACAGTTATCTTATCAGCCAACACAATGATTACAGTTCAGGTAATGAGGGAGAGGCCTTTCTAATTTGTCACGCTTTGTGTGTGGAGCTGAGGCCAAGCAAGACTGATATAGCCGTCTCGCAGACACAATACCACTGAAGCTGCAGGCCGCAGTTAATTGGGTTAGTCGAATGATAAGAATGGCCAACATGTTTGTGGGTATCTGTGGGTGGAAGTGAGAACTACATGTACATGTACTAGCCTGGTCCAAGGACATAGCTAGTAAAAAAACGCTTGAGGAAATAATCCACAATTTTAACTTTCAACCAGACAGCTTCCATTTCTAGTTCAGTAAAACAGATTGACACGCTCTTCTACTGCTTTGTCAGTAGCAGTAATACGTACATTCACACAAGCACTCTGAAACCCACTTGCACAGTCAAACATACACATTCACGCCCCTGAAGGAAAACATCCCCTTCTAAATTGGAGTTGGGGCGTATGAGACATGCCGGGAAAGCAAAAGGAAGGTGAATTACAGAACTGTAAGTGAGGGAGCTGGGGGACAGCAGTTAAACCACTATCGGATAGTGCAGAATAAGCTGTGAGAGCATAGAGAACCACCTATGGACTAGGGCTGCACAATATGGGGAAAATATGTAATATGCGGTAACGTTGTTGAATATCGCGATAATTATATTACCTGCCATAAATAAACAGATATTAAAGTGTACTCTGTTCTGCATTTCTGCTACTTTCAGTGTTCTGCTAAAATACTAATTTCTTGTTGAATTTAAAACGGAAGGAAATCCTTTTCAACATTCTTTTATTGAACAAAATTTAACATTGAATTGAATATAAAAGGCAGCACTAAAATAAAGAATGTCTTTTTAAAAGGCAAGGCAGCTTTATCTGTATAGCACATTTCAGCAACAGGGCAATTCAAAGTGCTTTACATAAAACATTAAAGAGCAGTTAAAAACTATTTAAAAAAAATTTAAAAACAGATATAAGACAAGAATAAAATTTACAGTGCAGTATAAGAACAAGTTAACAGAGTCCAACTCGGGCCTCCCAGAGGACTTATGTTTTCTGTTGCAACACAGATTCCAAACCTGGCCTCCCAGAGGACTTTACCAGTTCCAAACTGGGCCTTCCAAAGGACTTAACAAGTTAACCGAGTCCAACTCGGGCCTCCCAGAGGACTTATAAATTAACAATTATTTAAAGAAAGAAAGGTCTTCAGCCTTAATTTGAAAGAACTGAGTTGCGGCGGACCTGCAGTTTTCCGGGAGTTTGTTCCAGATATGTGGAGCATAAAAACTGAACACTGCTTCCCCGTTTAGTTCAGGCTCCGGGGACAGCGAGCAGACCTGTCCCAGATGACCTGAGAGGTCTGGGTGGTTCATAGCGTAGTAGCAGATCAGAAATGTATTTTGGCCCTAAACCGTTTAGTGATTCATAAACCAGCAAAAGTATTTTGAAATCAATTCTTTGAGGCACTGGAGGCCAGTGTAAAGACTTCAGTACTGGAGTGATGTGATCCACTTTTTTGGTCTTAGCGAGGACTCGAGCAGCAGCGTTCTGAATCAGCTGCAGCTGTCCGATTGATTTTTTAGGGAGACCTGTAAAGATTTTTTAATCGTTCCTCTTTTGCTCCAAAAACAACAACCTCAGTTTTTTCTTCATTTAAGAAAAAAGTGCAATTTTCTACGGATATTTTATTTCAACTAAACACAAAAAATCTCTGAGTGTCTATCGCGATATGTCGCAGACTTTTGCAATGTGTATATTGTGCCAGTTGATATTGGGATGACGATAAAAAAAATTTATAATTATATATATATATATAAAAATATATATATATTGTGCAGCCCTACTATGGACTGACAGCTATGGGAGTATCCACTCTCCTCAAAAAAATTAATTTTTGCTTAGTAGGTAAATCCTTTAATTTTATATTACACATCTCAATCCTATTTTACACATCAATGTCTGTTTACAGATCTTGTGGACTACTACTGCATACGTGTAGGCTGTATAAAGCCTTTTATGGCTCCAGAGGGTATGAATTAACTTAAAATTCCCCCGAAATATGTCACACAGGTCCCCATCAGTCGGGGCTGAAAACTACAAGTTTGGAAATGAAAAAGAAATCTAGAGGGGTGGCGTTGGAGTTAGAGCTTACCAGACCTCTGTGGCCTGCTTCTTGTCTCTGCTCAAGGCTACATTAGCCGCTCCTAGTATTACAAATCCTAATCTCCGACCAAAATCAAGTTGCATTGTGGGTAATTATAGGCTGCAGGTTTTGACAAAGACGAAGAATGTGTGGAATGGAAGAAAATGTTATCTGTTGTTCTGCATAGACTTTGATAATTTTCTTTAAAAAACTGTCTATTGTTAAATTCTAAATTGGTGGAGCACTCTTAAGATTGATTACTGGGACAATTTATAAATGTTGTGGTGTTACATGCTAAAGACTTCAAGCTCTGGTGTGTAATGCTGAGCAGTATTGTCTTTTTTTTACGTTAGCCACAACTAACCCAATTTCTTTACTCTACATAACTCGGTTTCTCTCTGACAAAGGGTTGTATGAGTCATACAAAAAAAGCAATCCTGTGGCAGTGAAGGGACTCCTGTCATATAATCACCTCCTCAATTCCCCGATAGGCCTGTAAAAGAGAACCAAGGGCTTGTAATAAGATGTCAATCAGCAGTCCACTTTGCTTCACTGAGGGAGCAAACAGCATTTATACACAGGAGACCACTGTCGACAAGACCCCACAGGATGTCACTCAGCAGCACAATGGCATGCGGATGCATGAATTAAGTACTACTGCAGAAAATATGAAACGAGGTGAAGAGTTAAGTTAAAATTAAGAGTCCAAGTAGAGGCAGGATGTAGACCAGAGGTGGCACGGCACGAGTGAAAGGGCATAACAAATCAAACTGCTACAGTCCAATCAGCAAGTATACTGTGAGTACAGGAACTGTACCACTGATGCATATCACGGATGTCAAGTGACGATAGAATACCTCATCAAGATCATGTTTTTAATATCAAAATCAAAAGCCTATAAATAAATGTGTGGCTTTCTTTTTGTAGTCTTCGGGTAAAAGTCAGTTTCTTTATACAGTTTGTGTCATTCATTGACACTTGCACCCAGTGGGAGGGTTTTTCTGCAGCCATTTCCATGTGATGGATTTTTTTTTTTTTTTTTTGCTAGCTCGTATTTGAAAGGCAATGCAGGTTTATTTGTTTAGTACCTTTTAACAACAAGGTCATTAAGACGGAAAGTTATTAAGAAAATAAAATTACAAACTCGCAGCAATATCAAAAGACACACATAAGTAGTCTTTAAAAACAAGTAAAACAAAATAGTAGAGAAAATCTAAAATAGAGTAAGACAAATTAAAATCAAAATGACATTGCAGTGCAAGGTATGAATACATAACCCCCCAAAATAAAATGCAGTGGCAATCATTTGAAGCCCTGGTTTAAAATAACAAGAGTTTGATGGGAGTTATTAAGCTTATAGTATTTTCTACTTGTCTTAATGTGGATGTTAACACTTAGAATTGCTGGCCTGGTTTGTGGTCTGAGCATAACAATAGTAAAGTATTCTGTGATTTTTTTCAGTAACCTGCACTGGTGGGATATGTCCTTTATGTAGATGTTGAACAGAAGAGGCCAATCAATGAGACTTGAGGGATGTGTAATTACCAATCATCAAAAAGTAGTCCCCATTTCAAAAGATATTCATTCTGTGCCATATGTTTATCCAGAACTTCCCCCAGTTATCAAAAAAAAAAAGTGCAGTCAACTTCTATTCCCAAAAGAATCCTTAACTCCGAGTGTGACATTTCAAAGGAAACTGGAGTCACAAGGTTTTCCCATCAGCTGCAACACTACTATACTATAGGCTACACGGCAGAAAAAGTCTTCAACATTGTTTTAGCCTGTGGGGTTCTGCATAAAATCGCACAGGAAAACAGGGTGCTATAAATGTAGTGATGGAGTCAGATGACCTGATGCCCAAAGAGCAGTGTCCAGCACAGCCCCAACTGGGGGCTATACCGAGGAGACAGGATATTATTCCTTGCTTTTAAAAAGGTATAGTGTTATGTTTGGCAATGATACTCAATACAGGAAACATAAGGATGCACAACATTTTCTTTGATTCTTCAAGTTTTCTTTCTCTCTTATTAACGGCCACGAGTGAACGATTTATTTCTGCCATTGACCGAGGTATTTCGGCTTGTTTTTCTAGCCCCTCTGCTGTCAGGAGACGAGGTGGTGGTCCAGCACGGGCGGGCGGAGGACACACACTCTTCCTCCCAGCTGTTGCCTCGTTCTGACTCATGAAAAAAAACACAAGTAAAATAAAAAGACACTGCATAAACTCCGCTACCGTGTGTTTATTTAATTATAGGTATACCAGTTAGACCTAAGAGATTGCAATATAAGCCTGTAGATTACTATAAAGACTATAGCATACATATGTCAAGGGTGTATAAATTAAATAAACTTCAGCTGGAGTCCGATTTACTATGGCAACACTGTTGACCGCATCAGTGATCTCTTTTCATTCCGCATTCTTTCTACAGCCTTTAATACCAGTTTTCAGGATGCCAAATAGTACACACATTAGTGAACCTGAGATATCAGGGTTTCAATCTCCACCTCTGAAAAGTGCCGCTTCTCAACCGGATTACGTCTCGCCATGTCGTAAATTGTAGGGGCGAGGCCTCAAAACCCAGAATATATTGAGGCGTGATATTTAAATGACAATCGTTTCCAGCCGCTGCGTTTATCAATGTACGACCATTCTTACGCTCTGATTGGTGCAATACGAACGTTTCATGAATCACACGTGAAGCCTGTCGTGTGTGTGTGTGTGTGTGTGTGTGTGTGTGTGTGTGTGTGTGTGTGTGTGTGTGTGTGTGTGTGTGTATATATCTGCGCTGGTACTTTAGGTTGATAAATGAGGGCCAGTAGATTCAGTAGATTCTTATACTTAGCAAGGCACTAAAACAATGAGACATTCTTTGTTCCTGCTTTGATCACCAAGATAAGTGTGTATACACAGTATATTCATGACACAAAGGATTTTCCACATTATTATTGTCTTATGGTCGGATGCTGTACAGCTAGAAAATGGTACAAAGGGGAAGCGGCTTGACAAAGCACTGAGGGGGAAAAAATAAACATGGCAGCTTTGGTAGGAGGATAGAAAACAAACATATATTATGTTAAACATTTATGAGCAACCCAAAGAGAGGAATTTAGCCTGGAGCTAAGTTCGGAGAGGTAGCCTGAGTGTTGTGGATGCTAACTGCTATGCTGGTCTTGAATAACAGCTGACTGTACAAGAAGGCAAAGGGTATCAAAACATGACGAGCGCATGGTTGTGTTTAGATTATCTGATTAAAATAAAAGTGCTTTAAGTTTTCTTAAGTACGTGCATCCCATCTCGCAAGTTTTTTTTTTTAAGCTACAGACTCTTTGAGCAAAACTAACTGTACGATTACTAGAGGTGAACGAGATCTCGCAAGATTAAACGTGACAAGATTTCTCATCGAGGTAAAAAAAAAAATATCAGTACACAAGTGCAGAGCAGCAGTCTTGAAATTAGCATAGAAAATCTCCCGCCACTGCCTATAGAGTACCGAGACACACTGTGTCGCGCAGACCACTATCTTTCTCTGTTAAAACGAGTCAGGAAGCGGACAGCAAAAACTTAACTTTACTTCTAATGATATTAAACTAAGACATTTTCTCCGTCTGTCCTATAATGGGCATAAATCGATACTAGAGTTGCCTACTTCCTTGTTTATTGCTGCAATGAATAAAATGCACAAGAGGAGAAAAGAGCATCTTTCACAAAAATCATGTGTGTGTGAGTGTTTGATGGTAATTTATTTGTGCTTTAGAACGTAATCAATGTAAAACAAGAGTAAAATACGCTATATTTCTCTCGGTCTACTGTACAATGACAAATTCAAGTACAAAACTGCTGCCAGAAAACACTTAGTTATGTTGTAACCTTGGTTCTCTGAGTGAAGAGACTCTCTCTCTACCGTACATATGTAAAAAGTAACTGCTGTGACTTTCGATTGAATAAAGGACTATTTTTAGTCTTATTGTAAAATTGTGTTAAAATCTTGTCTCGATCTCGTGAACACAATCTCGTGTCTCGTCTCGTGAGCTGGGTGTCTCCTCCCACCCCTAATGATTACTGAAAAATCCCAAGGCTGGATTCCTTTTGACCTGTGTTCATGCCACATCAGAGACACGATAGGACAACTCTGAGAACTCTTTAAATACCATCAATGATTAACAGTAGCCAAGGGTCAGAGCATCACAAGGCCACTGAACCTCAATTTCAGTGCAGCTATCAAGGGTACAGAGAGAGAAGGTAGCCAATTGCAACACTGTGGAGTAGAGCTGGGCAATATATCGATATTATATTGATATCGTGATATGAGAGTAGATATCGTCTTAGATTTTGGATATCGTAATATAATATGGCATAAGTGTTTTCTTTCCTGGTTTTAAAAGCTGCATTACAGTAAAGTGATGTCATCTTCTGAACTTACCAAACTGTTCTAGCTGTTCTATTATTTGCCTTTACCCACTTAGTCATTATAGCTACATTACTGATGATTATTTATAAAATATCTCATTGTGTAAATATTTTGTGAAAGCACCAATAGTCAACGCTACAATATCGTTGTGTTATCGATATTGAAGTATTTGGTCAAAAATTTGATTTTCTCCATATCGCCCAGCCTTGTGTCACTCAGCTAAGGCCTTCTCTTTGTCCATAGAAGAAAGCACAAATGTGTAAAATACCAATGTGAAAGTAGATAAAGCATCAAAACACTATGTTGTTCTTGAGACTAAAGGAAAACAGGTGTCAGGTTCCACGAACTACAAAAGGCCAGAGAGGACAACCTGTATCACCAAACCAATGCCACATACGGCTCCTTCCTGGAGCCACAATACAGCGTGACCGACAGTGACTGGAGGAGTCGAAAGGCTCAAGGAAGCGAACTGGATCAACGTTTCCAGCCAACCCCATTCAGCTGTGTGCTCTCACATCCTTCATAATCCTGCCAAGGGCTGCCATTGTAAGTGTCCTTTCAATGAGTTGCTGTCAATCCCCCAGATTAGCCAAAGTCAGATGTGACTGGAGGACACAATGAGGGATGAGACTTAAATATGATTCCTTTACCAGTGCAAATACATGCTGTGCTGTACCTGCATCTCACAGTGGCATATTACTATGGAGTATAAAATTCAAAAACGTGCTCTTGAATATACTAACAATCAAATGTTTTATATACATGTACATTTGAGTTCCCTGCCTGTAAACTCAAGTTTTTACATTCAGTTTAATGTTTGCAAGCTTTCCCCATCTTTAATACCATAACTTCTAGGGTAAGATTTAGGCTATTCATTACAAGTGTTCTTGGGTAAAAGTACGTTATTTTACCTGGTTCTGTAAAGCCAATAATGAGCTAAAACATCCATGTAGCGGCTCCAAAGAAATTGATAAGTCGTAAGTTAAATGTCCTGCCTAGGCCTGTAACAATTATTTAATAATTGTCTAACCGCAAATTGTTTACATTATCGGTTATTTTGTACAACCGCAATTAAAGCATTAGAGCATTTTTCTAATGAGACTGGTCACACTATCGTTTGGATCCATCAAACGTGTTTCTCCTACCGGCGTAGCTTCAACAGTAACATTAGCTAGCCTACAATGCTATGGATTCCTACCAAAGGACGCCCAACCCACAGCTGCAAGTCCAGTGAGCTTTTGAACGTTAAAAATCCACAAACCACCTTTAGATGTGTTTAAGTAATGTTAGTCCGTCTGTGGTTTAATCCACGATGTTGCTTTGTTTAATGGTAACGTTACCGTGAATGATGACGCTGTAGCGGAAACGGCCATCATTCGTTAACATTATGCTAACGTAGTTCCACAGGAATTTGTGCTTATATTTTCCTAATCTGTACAGAACAACTTATTTGCTAACTTTTGCTAAGGTCCTAAGGGGTATGACTGTTAATAACTGTTGATTTTGTTCAGATGTGCCAAATTGTAATTATATAAGTGATTATTGTTCGGTTCTGTTTTGTCAAGCTATGCTAGCGGCGGCTGGCACTTGTTGCTATAGCAACTCCAAACATCCTGGACGGTAGCTGTCTAAAGAATGGATGTATTAAGAGAACTGGATACAGCGTTCGGCTGGAAGCCCCATTCATTCCGATGCAAGTGCTCAAAAGCTCATAAAGCAATCATGGAGCTCGGATCTTCCGCATTGACTGGCCCATGACGTCACGATGGACTAGCAACAGTTTGTTTGCATTGTAGTAGCAACGTGAGCTTCTCTCTCGTGTCTCTTACAAGTGGCGAACTCATGAACTCACCGTTTCATTGTATAAAATATTCACATTGTTCCCGATCGTTTACATGCTTATCTAAATAAACGATTGATGTATTTAGACAACCAACCAACCATGTAGCTAATAATTATGGGCAGCACGGTGGCTCAGTGGTTAGCACTTCTGCCTCACAGCAAGAAGGTTCTGGGTTTGAACCCAGGTCATTCCAGGCCTTTCTGTGTGGAGTTTGCATGTTCTCCCCGTGCTTGCGTGGGTTTCCTCCGGGTGCTCCGGTTTCTTCCCACCATAAACACATGCATGAAAATTAGCCAATTGGCTAACACTGGCGCATTTACAGAAATGTTAATTAATGTGCATTGTCCTAATCAAATAAATAAAAAAATATTATGTCGTGCTACTAGCTAGCTACTAGCTAGCGCTAGCTACTAAGGTTAGCCTGCAGTTTCGTGAACAGAGCTTCTCTTAATAGCATCCATGGCTTCATCTCTCATCCACGTTACAGGTTTTACAGCATCGATGTATTAATAGAACACATGGTGAATTACAACCATTAGCGTTAGCATTATCCATTGTTACAGTCATATGAGCGTGCACAGTGCAGTCTGCTCGCGTCTATTATGCGCAATCATGCCTAGTTTAACTCTGGATTCGGCTACTAGTAAATGTTAAACATTTTAAAAACGTGGTTTTAAACAAGGACCCTTTAAGAGTTCGGGCTGGTAAGTTGATGTACCCCAACAACAAAAAAATATCTGCTGAAATATAGAAGTTTCTTTTGCCATGCAAAGTCTATGTGAAAAGTCTTTCTTGGCCATGGGGTGCAGTATCACCCTTATCCGCTAAGCCCATGGTGGTGCTCTTCCTGGTGGCTTGGTCTAAAGCCAGAGAATTCAAACACGCTCTGTTTTTTTAGTTTATGATTAATGCTTTGTTTTTCATTGACGGGAATAAATGTTCTATTTTCCATTTTTATTATTATTCAAGCAAAAAATACAATGATTTATGAAAATAAAGAGGCGTGGTTTGAGCAACCGTTTCGTAGGCTGTAAACCTGCGTATCTGGGTCACACAACAGTGATATATAACAAAAAATGTATCCTGGGATTGTTTTAAAACTTTAATTTGTTTGAAAAAGTAATAAATAAAAAATGTATTATTTCACTAAAATTGACAATTATATTGTTAATCGCAATTTTTTCAAAGACAATTAATTGTCCAGAAAAATTTGGACAATCCTGCCCGGTCTCTCTGTAAGTTTTCTTTACAGACTTTTGTGTACAAAACCTCACCTTATGTAACCCTGTCTAGTTTTTGACCGTCTGCACTCACACCTGACAGCTTGTAAAAGTCAGCTTGCAAGCATGAAACTGGAACACACTAACTCGTAAAACAGAATGCCGGCAGAATCCTAAATGTTCAAAAAAAATAAATGTAACCAGCCAGCTTTTAACACAGAAGTACAAAACTGTACAGTATTTCGAGGCACATATTTTTGCATAACATACTGTTCCATATCGTTCTCCTTAAAACCTAATCATATCAGATATTGATCCCTTTGTAATCTGTATAATTTTCTCCTAAACAAACTGAAAAGACAATGAAATGCTGTAATATAAAGAGCAGCATGGTACATAGCTAAACAGTAAAAATAAACCGTATGCGAGATGCATTGCTTGATGTAATGCCAACAGAACAGTTGAGTGTACAGTATGTGACAGCTTATGTGCATTATCACTTACTACCACACCATCCTGTTTCCTGACAGTTTGACATGTAGAATGAACCGCAAGCCAACTAGCAAAAACAAGGCTGCTGCTCAGCTTTGGCGCACAAAACCCTGCTCTCCAGGAGCAGACGGCGACAGGCTAATTGGTGCTAAGCAGGGGTAGAAACAAAAGCGGCAGTGATGTCATTTTGGGGCCATGGGGGACTCTGTGGGGGGGATGGCCATGGCCACCCTTTCTGCCCCCTTCCACCCATTCACCACCAACAACTCGCCTGCTAACACAATGTCTTGAAATACTGAATGTGTATGACTTAAGCTATGACAAAGGGTGATAGTGTTCCCCATTTAAGAGGCGCTCTGGTCAAGACTACCTATGAATTGCTCTCCCTCACATCCCACAGTTTCCCAGAATCCCTTGCTATAATAAGTGGGTTGTCATTCACCCCATTAGGTGTTAGAGGGTGTGCAGAGGCCTCCCTCTGATTCTTGTTTTTGAGATATATGCCATGTTAGGCCCTCCCAAAAAGCAGACGGTAAAACAATGGTAGTCTCTGTTTCTCTTCCCACTTTTCATCCATGGGGGGTTGGGTGATTCTGTCTCAGTGTCGGGCAGAAACAAGTGCAGCCTCTCCTCATTCACGTTTGTGCCAGCTCGAGATGTCTTTGGAGTGGCACAAAGAAAGCCATGCTGTCTTTTGTGAGAGAGAGACAGGCTGGGTATCACTGCCTGTATCTCCCCCTCCCTTGGCCGCTGAAGTCTTGTGTTACTCATAAATGTTGTTTTATCCGCCCAGATACTTTATCTTTCTCTCCCAGAGACGACGACTTCGGACAGTTTTCTAATAATTTGACCTCTGTCACTCTCGCTTTTAACAGGGAATACAAAACAGCTTAACATAGTTAGAGAAAAACAATCTCCTGCACAAAACACACAAACATCGGTGGTATTTAAGTCACGCGCAGAAATTCACAGCGTTCAAGAAGTCTGGACACATACAGTAGATCGGGCAGTGTTTTTTTTATCCTACACTTAGACAACTAAAGCACGCATAAAAAGGAAACGCAAAAAAAATAGTTTTGACAAACGCATGCAATTAAATCCACCAGGAGATGTACTACTCTTGTTCGGGCATAACACATTCTAGGTAAAAATACACCAAAGAGAGGTATCCAGTATTATTAAGAACGAAAACAATAAATCACAATTCATCAGACATCCTAATTACACTTGGAAATGTAACATTATTCACTGTGCTTTTTAGTGCCAAGGTCTCAAAATAAAAAGACAAAAACTAAAAAGGGGAATTCAGAGGTTGGTCTTGTGCATGCACATACAAACAAACAGAAGAAGAAAAAAATAGAACAATAAGACATACTACACCTCAGCCGGTTTGTAAATTTCGATCCTCACCAACTATTTTTAGACCTGCAGTGAGGCAGACTTTGATTTCATGCGTCTATTAGTGAATTAAACTGTACTGTCCATGTCACCAGATGGAGCATCTGCGCAAAACCCTCCTTCCTCATCCCTGTCCTCACCGCCAGTCATCCCAGCTAGCCTAGCATGGCCTGTGCGCCTCGACAAGCAAATAGGCCACTCCACCGGCACTGTAGCAGTAATTGGAAAGAAGATGGGCCTCTGCTCTGAGAATATTTCACCTGGGCATGGCAGTCAAATCGGATGTCTCAATGATATAGCCGATGCACAGTCTACAATTTGCCTAGAGCCCCCCCCATTTTACAACACCTGGCCTGCCTCGATCCCTGGGGTGACATTACGTACATGAACCCTCAGTGAGGTGCCCTGAATTCACCTGCTTGGCAGGCTGTGCAGTTACAGTGATTACTGTGGCGTGGTATGGTTATGGAGCATTAAATAAAAGCATATTACAAAGTACATTGAGCAAGGTCAAAGTACAGTCTACATCAAGCTATGTTTAAAAGAGAACTATCATTGTAATGCACTACAAACACATTTCTAGATCATAACCATTTAAATGATCATCTAAATGCTTAAATGGCCTACTTGTCTTTCCGTAAAACATTCCATCCATATTGTGTGTGTGTTTTAATGAAACCACATTTGAAAAGCATTATTAAATGGTCACTGAACTTCACTTTGCTCTCATTGGGAAAATGTCCAGTGATGCCAATGAAACTAATGATTGTGTTCATTACAGTAATCTCAGCATCTCAGGATTCCATTTCACCTTGAATACATCATCGCAATCTGTAATGTAGCATAAATCATCTTTTGAGCCTGAAAGCATTCAGTCTCATTTGCATGATAGAGCTATTTGTGTACGTTTCACAGACCTCAGTGATAGAGATAACTTGCTATCTCATACAGCTGTTAAGACTCAATGAATCCAATCTTGTGTCGGTAAATATAGGATCGGTGTATAAATCTTCTGAACTCGCATCTCCCTTGGGATTTCTGTTATTCCGCCGGCAACAAGAAGGGGGATGTGTGAGCATAATCCACAACACTGCAGTTGCTCAATAGGGAAATCCAGGAAGTGAAACAAAAAAAAAAAAGCATGGGTTTTTCTCACAGTGGCTGAAAGCACTTGTGTGATGTCAGACGGATCAGTTAGGTTGCTCAGTTCTCTGAAATCTTTAGCTAATCCTTGGAGAATCGAAAACATCACACAGGAATTTTCTGTTGCGGCCAGTTTGTTTGTGTTGTTAAGACCCCCTCTGCGCCACATGTCTTTAACTGCACACAGCCTTTTTCAGTATATTACATGTGTCTGTTCTCTTCGTTGATATAGCACAGAATCAGTAACCAGAAAAAAAGTTAGAAGTCCGTAATAGCAGCTAAATCTAAAACAAAGCTGAAGACTGAAGTGAAGCTGAGACTGTCACAAAGAGATTAACTATTGAACAAAATGATCACAAGTATAAGATAGGAAGAAAACGCAATGCAAAACACACAAATAAGAAGATTCAACTGAACTTAACATGCAGAGGAACTTAAAAGTGCATTAAATTTGAGCTGACTCTTAAACTGCACTTTGGGGACACGATTAGGATTGCAACTAATTATTAGCACTGCCATGATTAGTCAATTAATCGTTAAGTCGATCAACAGAAAACAAATTGGCAACTATTTTAATAATCAAACAATCGTATGTAATTTCATTTAGGCAAAAATGAGAAACATTTTCTTGTACCAGTTTCTCACTTAGTCAGCATGATCGTGTTTGTTGTGTTCTTCAGACAAAGCAAGACAAGAAAACACCACTAAAGGCTGTTGGAAGTTTAACATTTCATATCTTTTACATCCCTCCCACAAAGCTAGAGGTTTAATTTCATTGGCTTTTTACCCTCAGGCAAGAGAAGCTCTGAGGCGGTGCCTCAAGTTACAGAAACAATAGCCCCACCTGGGTATGATGCAAGCTTAGGCAATGCTGGAATGACAAGTATCAACGCTTATAAACTGAATGCTAATGTAATGTCATAGGGAGTTGCTCTCAAAGTCTGGATCACCAACGTGAGACAAGCCATCTGCCAGGGTGTAAAAATGTCCCTTTATGAGCTGGATACATTTCTGCTTAGCCACAGCAACTAAATAACCTCAAATACATTTAGGGACCAACCAAAAAAATCTCATATATTCTTCATCTGTCAATAAACCAAACTATGCCACAGGTGATGTAAATGAATTTTAGCGGCCCAGTAGGTTATAGATGGGACACCGAGTGAAGGCATGGCGGGGGTGCATCTCCTGACTGTTCTTGGACACTGCAGAAGCAGTTTGGCATGATCAAAGTGTTCAGAAAGATTAGGTAAGCAAAGCAATATTGGTTTGGTTTATTTATGGATATAGAAAGACAACAAGGGGATCCAAGGGATAACATGTAAAAAAGAGAAACACTTTTTTCCAACATGGTCCTTGATGTAAGAGAACAGGACATAACACATGCAAACACATACAGTCCTAGGGTTAAAACAATAAAAAAATAACACTACACATCAAAAAACCAGCTAAAACACCATGACCTACCAAACAATAAATTTCCCTGTCCCCAATCTAGATTTTATTTCCCCCTAATTATCTATTTTATTCCATAAGTAGGCCCTAACTTTATGTCTAAAATCCCTTTTTGTTACTGCCATTTTGATATGAAGTGGAAGACTATTCCATAAAATAATTTGTGTATAAAAAAAGGATTTTCTGGCTTCACTATCCACACAAGGCACCTTACATGAACAGACACTGGCCCTAGTCTCATGTGCATGTTAAATATGTACCATTAAAATCTGAAATCCCAAATACTTTGGGGCTACACCATTAATAATACTGTACATATGATTGAGTTTAAGTTGTTCAACCCTAAGCTTAACAGGCAGGAACTCAACCCTCTTAAACTCATTTCTTCCCACATGATACCTAGAAGGTTTAGACAGTATAAAACGGATCATATTATTTTGCATGATCTGCGTCTTGTTGACCATGTTGATATGTCGACCAAAATGCAAACTCCGCCACTACCTATCCTAGCTCCCACCCCCTCAGTGTAAATAACCTGAGTGTCAGCCGCTGACCCGACAGAAAATTGCCTTTATTGATCCCCACGGCAATTTTCCAGCATGGCCTTTTCCTCCTCAGGACCCACAGCAGCAGACTTGTCAGAGGCACTGTAGAGGGAACTGTACTGGAATATGCCTTTGTATGTGTTTGGGTAAAAAAGGGAATTGGGAGATTAGATGGTCCTGCTGAGTCATTTTTCCTCCAACTCTGATGAGGCACATGGGAAATCGCTTTTGCAGATATTCATTAACCATGGAAGTGAAAATGGGGAAAGAGCATGCATGGTTTACGGAGCTGTCACAGGGAAATGCATTACCACATACCTTATCAATTCTGTATACTTAGCTGTAATCTACAGAAACGAGGACCTGTCAGTCCTCTCTTTGTGTATTCAGCCCGAGGGCACTGTTTAACACATCTCAGAGGGAAATTTCATAACACACACACACACACACACACACACACACACACACACACACACACACACACACACACACACACACACACACACACACACACACACACACACACACACACACACACACACACACACACACACACACACACACACACACACACACACACACACACACACACACACACACACACCTTTGCTCTCTCCACGACGGTAATCCCCATGTGAAAATCTTTACTTCCTGTCTTTTTGTTTTCCCTTTGCATTAGCACTGCTCTTGTTTATGAACCATCAGGTAAGAAGGGGGGGTTGGGGAGGCTGGCTGCTACGCTTGGGCCTGCCCCAAGAATATGGAGCTCATCGTAAATTCTTTCAGGAAGACTTCTAAACTTAATCTCTCTCTCTCTCTCTCTCTCTCTCTCTTTTCTAAACTTAACAGCTGTTAGAGGCGTTCACTTTTAAGTGGCCATGAATTTCACGAGCCAATCACAGCATGGCATCTCTGTTTTAAACCTGTCTCTCTCTGCTGCTCAGTTGTCATTTCAGGCTAAGAGCACAACCCTCCTCCTTCTCCCCTGCTCCTCCGATCTTCGTCGTGCATATCTCCTGGTTCCTCCTCCGGCAGGTCACTGCTGTCGGCTCCTCGGTTCGGTCTCCTCACACCACCATCAGTGTCTAGACTCCATCATGGGGTTATCTTCTGGCTTTCTACCCCTTTAAATAATATAATTTCTTAACGATGGAGTCTAACTTCCAAAGACTGTACATTTCACATCATGCTTTCATCCAATAAATCTTTGCATTTCTGCAACAAAGTCTCTCCTGATTGAAATACTCAGTAAAACTGTTAGTTTGAAGAAAAGGTATACAGCAATGCACAATTCCATTCCATTTTGATGCCGGTGGACTCAAGGTGTTCATCGGTATGCCTGGGATAACAGAGTTAAAGTGAGTTTTAGCTCAGCACGAAAGAGAAGACACCTATCCCAACACAAGCTAGGGAGAAAAAAGTAGAGTTTGAATTAAGGGGCATGCTTGCTTTTTTTCCCAAAATTCTTCTATCGGCTAAATGTCCCTACAAACGTCTTATTAAATGTAATTGTTACACTTAATTTTCTATAGCCATAATAATTGGAGCTCATATCTTTTTAGCAAGACATTACAAACGATTTTATACACGATTACCGAATTCCTTGTTTTCAATGATATTATTCATTTGTATTCTTAAGGCCTGGATGCTTCCTCAGGCATGTTAAAAATCAGTCAGATGAGTAACATACCATATTTGAATAAAAGTTTATGGTTCAGTCTTTACAGTTTTGCAGAAAAAAGGGATATTTAAAAACTGTTCAATAGAGATAAATGGAGCAGTTGAGTTGGTAATCTGACTGAGTTGCAAGAACTTAATTCAAACCAGATGCCACTAATGACCCTGGAAACTCATAAGACCTCCAACACAACTCAAGCACTCAATGGAAAGAGAAGAGGAGGCACATGAGGAGGCCGAAGGACAAGGCAGCAGGAATATGAGGTAAGAGTGAACGATGGGAAGGAGGGAGTGAAGGAGCGGTGACTTACAGCTCGCCTTTAGCCAAGAAAGCAGAATCTTAGTGCACACAGTCACATGACTCATAAATCCCAATTGTTTTTATTGTGTTGTCCAATAAAATGAAGCAGTATTCTTAGCAGACTGGGGGTGGGTGGCTACAAAGTGCTGAAAGGGCAATTTTCAAGTGCTGCCCTCCTGGACCTTTGAAGTGTCAATAACAAGCTGCAGGAAATTCCTCTCCTTGAATCCTGCAGTTTTTGTTTGTGTGGATGAGTGTGAGGTGACCTCTGACCCCGATATGTCTGAATGTGCTGACGATGACAATGAGAAGTCAGACAGGCAGCCAGCTGACACTAATAATGTTGATCGCCGAGGGGAATCACCACCTCCGCTGAGTCCACTTCCTGTTTCCTGCTTCAGGTCTGGGAAAAAAAACTCAACCACTGTTTCCTGCTGTTCATCCAGTTCCAATAAAGAGCTTTATCTGTCCCTCAGGGGTAGTTTGAGGATGCTAAGACTCAGTGATGTCTCAATAGCATATGGAGATGAGTCACTAAAACCTATTGAAAAAAACATGATAAAATGAGATCTGAGTTTAGACACAGTGGGGTGCAATTTTGCTCTGGACACATTTGCAATTATCCGCATATAGCCTGCAAAGAGGTGGGGCAGGAGAGAGTGTGTGTGTGTGTGTGTGTGTGTGTGTGTGTGTGTGTGTGTGTGTGTGTGTGTGTGTGTGTGTGTGTGTGTGTGTGTGTGTGTGTGTGTGTGTGTGCGTGGAGATGACAAAGCTTTGCTCTACAGTAATGTATTCTGAGGAGGAGCAGGAAAAGAGGATATATTATACATTAATGCAGGTCAGGCAAAAACAGAAACACAAGTGCATACATTTATGTTAGTGAGCGAGAGCGGTTGTAATGAACTTCATCAGTCCATGTGGCCGTGACTGTACAGAGGACAAGCTCGTTCAAATAGTTGGGTGCTACAGTATGCATACCAAAACGATACACCCGAGTCACATGAGAAATGAAATCCTAGAAGAACAGCAAAAGACACGGATGTCCGGGATGTTAAGAGTCTTTAGAAGCTGCACCGTTTATGCTAATTCATGTCAAGAGACTGCAGGTACCCAGAGGCGTAGGCACATTAATATCCATGTTCAAATGTTACGCGGATGATAAAAAGGGCTGATTTGGCACTATTATTACTGGAGAAAAGAGAAGTCTATGGCAAGAGGCAAAGACAGGACAGGACAAGTAAGAAGAGTTAGAAGTGGAATGTAATGACAAGGGTTTTCAGAAAAGTTAATTTGATAAAGAAGATCAATAGGAAATAACCTGAACTAATTCTTCAAAAGTTACACAACTTCTTCAAAAAACAAGGCAGAGCTAAATTACAAAATTGGAGAGAAAAAAACTAATTCAAAATAAATGCTTTTGGCGACAGCTGCTCCATCTTCTTCTCGTCCACCCCTAGTTCATCTGATTAATCTGTGTCGTGCATACGGTGCTAACCTCCGTCGTCGTTCCAGACCCACTGATTCACACCTGCCCACCAGCCACCACTATTAAATTTCCCCTAACAACTTTCCACCTGACCCAGCCATCTGCCCACTCAGCTGCTCCTCCTTCCTAATATACATTATATATACACAGAGGATTGGTATCAGTTACATTATGTCAGATCATCATGGCTGCCTTAGTGTTTCAGTATTTATAACTACATCTCTTGCCCAGCAGATTATGTTTTTGTGTCTAAGTGACTGATGGGAACAACAATCTTTGAAATTGGTATCGGTAGTTGGCAACAAGCTACAATGTAAGTTAATAGGGCACCTTGTATTTACCTTTAAAAAAAGTGCTTGTTTTGCCACTGACAGACTCTTAATTAATATTTTAAGTGTCTTCAGAGATAGCCCTTTAAAACCTCTTTGAGACCTTTCTGTTTAACCCAAAACAGCTCGAAGTCGCTAGCTCTAAACCCACCAGACTCCATGTAAAAAAGCAATACTTTTAGCGTGTATAGAGCCAACATATTTTCACATGTAAATCGGTAAACTATGTGTTTATTTCAACCAAAACTAGAGTTGTGATGGTTGGAAAAGTGGAAAGACTACCCAAAACGGCTTTTCATAGTTTTGTTTCTGTCGACTTTGAATTAAGTGTATTTCACTATGCCAAAATCACTGTTTATAGAGTCTGGTGGGTTTAGCAAACGCAATTTTGCGGATGCTTTTAAGTTTAAAAAAAGGATCTAACTGTTTAACAGAAAGGTCGAGCTCCTTAGAAATCCTTTCCATAATGTTGTCAGACACTTAGAATATGAATCTGAGCCGGTCAGTGGCAAAACAAGCACTTGTGTGAAGTTAAATACAAGATGGACAATTGCCCTATTAATTTACATCGTAGCTTGTTTCGCCGCTGCGCTGTTTTCCACCTATTTCCCCTCTCTCTCCCCCCTTTCATTTCTTCAGCTGTCCTGTCAATAAAAGGCCTAAAAATGCCCAAAAAATAATCTTAAAAAAAAATAAAAAAATACCGGACCAATGTCAAAGATTATTGTTCCCAACAGTCACTTAGACACAAAATCATAGGAAAATAGGGTTGAAAAAAAACAGGTAGTTACCCTTAAGTCCATTTTTTGGGCACCAGGTCTGTGGTCAAATGTGGGTTATAATTTATCTTTGTTAAATATACAAGATTATACATATAAGATTTTAGGGGGTGCACCCTGGTGGGGGAGATTTACACATTTAAAGATTTGGGATTTTGAGGTAATGCACACTTAAAATGCACTAGGGTTTTACCTACTTTATGGTGTAACTACTTCCAACAGCCCCTCCCTACTCAACATCACACCCCCAAACATCCCATTTTAAAAAGGAAATATGCCAATTTACAGAAGCAGAGGAAGATCTTGTAGATCAAAATGTTGCCTTGAAAGGGACAAAAGAAATAAACTATTTATTTGGAGCCTAACAGTGTGCAAACCTCCTTTGTGCCTTACAGTGAAGTAGCTTTTGTCTTGCATCGGAGCATTTTTGCCTGGATGTGCACACACATCCTCTCACATACTCTCACATACAGCCAAAATCATCAATTTCCTTGCAAAAAAAAAAACTAAAAACATCTGTCTAGACAAAGAATGAAAAATAGCCTTTCTGCCTATATGTTAAGACGTATTACCTTGCACCATCCCTGTTAAATGAACCAATGAATAAATAAAAATCAATTAGTTCAGTTGCTTTTCCACTTTGAGCATGGTCATGATCTTGAAAACAGTTAGATTAAGAGTGGGACGACCCAAGGAGAATCTGTAAAGGAAGAATAGCTCGTGATATATCTTCTGGGTTTAAGTGTTCAGGACGCTACATTAGATACAGCCTTTTTGATTAAGAAAATAAAGACTGCGTGCAAAGCCCATGGCAACAACTCAACAATTTAGATCTTTATTTGGATTGGGTTTTATCCTGTAATGTTTAGTATATTTTAGTGTCCAATGGTGTGGAGTAGATGATGTGCAGCCTTCTACGCTTTGGAACAGAATTAGAGATAGAAATTTATATCTATGAGTTTTGGGTTGAGGATGTTACCGTATGACAACTATGCTGCCAGAAGCAATAGGCACAAATTAATGATGCTAAAGAAGGTGTAGTCAAAGAATTACAGCCTGACCGATATATCAGCCGATATTAGGCATTTTCCAAACTATCGGTATCGCCATTTATTATTATATACCAAAATAAAGACGGATGAAACACCCTTCAACCATGTTATGAGTGTTGGCGTTGCATAGTTTGTCCACCAGAGGGCACTCTACAACGTCCCTGTTGGAAACACTCGTGTTATACATTTTCTTAGAACTTTAAGGACTCATAAATAACTACAAATAACTAATGTTAGGAAAATCAGTTTTGTTTCTGGATTATTTATTTTTTTTATTATATATCGGCCGATATATTGGAGTATCAGATTTTTAAATCACCAAATATTTATATCGGCCTTAAAATTCCTTTATCGGTTGGGCTCTACAAAGAATGACTTATTTCATCTGTCCTCTAGGATATAGTTTACAGTTTATTAAGCACAAATATAATTTCTTGTAGAGATAGACCGGCCGGTGACCAGAATTGGCCGGTTTTCGCCTGCTCGGCCATGACCAGCAAGTCAGTCTGACGATTTCATGCTGTTCAACGTTACAATTAACTGACAATACGAGTTACAGTTCTTAAGGACACATGCACACACGGATGCGACAGCACAGTCTCTTTTTTTTTTTCTCTCAACTTTTGTGTCGCGCATACCCGCTCGTGGTATGAAGCGCGTGTCGGTGCTATTCTCGCACATGTAGGGAACCTCGTGAATTAACCTGCAACATGTCAGCGGTTTGGAAATTCTTCAGTGTGTGTGCAGAAGATAACAAGTTTGCAATATGCAACCCCTGCAAGGAAAAAGTAGGACGTGCAGGGACGACACCAAAAACCAAAATCAAATTTTTTTAGTTGGATATTGGATGTGAAAAGAAGGAAATGGTTCCAACATTGCACTTTAGATGTGTGAATTTCCCACACCAGGAGTAATTAATATAGTTCTATTTTATAGTGATCTATGTTCTGTGCAAAATGCTCTATTAAAAGACAGAAAATAAATATTTGCGTGTGCTGTAAAGTGGTTAGAAAAAATTAAATCGGAATCAGCATCGGCTGGCCTAACTCAATCGGCCTAGAAAGTTGTAATCGGTGCATCTCTAATTTCTTGTGTACTTCAGTAAATGTAATATTGTCAGGAGCATTGTATACATTCTTTTCATCCCAAAGACCAGTTGAGTTTGGCCTGTTTATACTGGATCCACAACAGCTGGTCCAATTTAATTCCCTCCTGACTGCAGTAAGACACAATCATCAAAATCCACAGAAAACACACCACAGTATGTCCACACTCGTAAAGTCCATCCGATTGCCTAAAATGCCTTTGGAGCCAGTGTTAAGATTAACCGCATGCCCTTTTGTCCATGTACATGAGATATGTAGAACCAACACACTCTACCGAAACTATCAGTATCCCATGATTCAGTGACTGAAATCGCTGCAAGCAATTGAAGACCTCGGTTTTGAATATTTAGTTTGATCGTGCCTGAGCATGCTGCAACACACAGCCAAGCAGCTGGCCTAACCTTTCACAGCAACATGCTGATCTGTCTACAATTAACCTGCTCGGTTATACATATCAGTTTGTGTCACTATCATTATTGGAAATTGAGCCAACAGGCATCACAATGTGTGAGAGCAATGATTGCAGTCTAGATTATAATGTTCACGATGGTCTTTGACCTACAATGCTAACAGTGTATCCTTACATTAGCACCATCTGTTTCACTGGGCAGGATGGTGGGAGTCGGGCAGAAGTGAAGGAAAATGCTCTCTCTCTCTTGACATGCCAAGTACAGCAGCATAGCATTTCAAATACAGTAGGACAGTCAGAACAACAAGCTAGCAGATGGAAAAGCAGGAGCAACCGAGTGAGATTGAAAAAGACAGATGACAGTAAAGGAAGAGATTGAGCAAGAGCAATGTGAAATACATATAAAATAGCGAGGGATGAGAAATGCAACGATACTGGAAGGGTGGAGGAGGAAATTGAAGAAGAGCCCTACAAACAGAAAGCTGACACTCCCCTTTATTCACACTCGCAATGAATTATTAATGCAAGAACTGAACAAATGAGTTCAGTGCACAGGGAGGGGTAGATGAATCGCTGCGAGTCCCCCAAGATAACTTCTAAAAATGGACTAGTGCCCAAATGGCTAGAAGGGACAGGGTGCACACATGCACGACCACTAGATATCAGCCGTAGGTCATGGTGATTGCTAAATCTGAAAATGTAATCCAGTTAACCAATCCTTTCAAACTTGAAACATGTCATGTCAAAGTAAAGGGTACAGGGTGTACTAGGACTACAGAATGTAGCAAAAGGAGTGCAAGCAGACCAATGTTAATGCTGTACAGTAGGGCTGGGTACCGAACATCGATACTTTTATGGTATCGAAAAAGATTTCGGTTCCAAAAGCATCTGAGCGCGTAAGCGCAAGCTTATCTGTCCTCTCTGCATATTGACACAGACCGGAGCTCCGACCGACACACACATGCACGCACGCACGCACGCACGCACGCACGCAGAGGTGCGGACGGAGTAAACTGTTTGCAGTTTTGTTGAAGTCACAGAGAGTCACGGTTGGTCTCATGTGTGGTAACAGTTTTTAAAAACTTCACGCAGGCAGCGTTTGCTGCGATATGATATTAATGGCGAGCCGAAAGCGGTCGCGTTGCTGTTGCCGTTACACTTCCTCTTAGACAAGCAGCCACAACGGTGGTTTCTCTGCCCTGATGACTGACTGAGCTTGTAAGGCAAGGCACTTTTAATAAAGTTAGTCTGAGTGAGCAGTTTTACCAGATTTTTAAAATTTTGATAACTGTTTTGATTCACAATTAACGTGGACAATAACAGCTTTGTGTTTAATGCATTTTTGTTGATGTTGAAATGAATTTTAAAACATATGGTATCGAAAAAATTATCGTTAGGAATCTGTATCGAAACTGAGGTATCGAAATTGGCACCGGATCAAAAGATTCTGAACGATACCCAGCCCTACTGTACAGTGTAATATTTCTATAAAAGCACATATTGTTTTGAATCCACCAAGTTGTATGTTTTTTTCACAGAGGAGTGTGCAGCAAAACAAATCCCTAATTAAATCAAATCCTGAAATCATATTATATGTATGATGCATTTAATCCCATTTACTTTAGTAATAAATAAAAGATTAAAAAAAGCCCACATTTAAAAGAGGGAAATCAGCAACTACTTTGATTCTATAATATTGCTAAATTGTCATTTTTTTGTTGAAAAAAATTACAATTAAAATGTTTAGCTTTTGTCCAACCAACAGTCCAAAAATCCAAATTGACCTTGTGCTGTCTGCCATTTTTCCAACATGGCATCATGACTTTGCGTAAGCATACACGCCCCTTTCCTAAAGCCAAATGGCGTGTCATCTGTAAGAATTTTGAGCTTTCCACGTGTAGGTCTACGCTGTATACAGTGGATGTAAACATACACGTAGCCACGTGGCGTCTTATCGCAAGAACGTGCTATACTATCGCGAGAACAACGTCACACACATGTAAAAAAAAAAAAAAAAAAAAAAATGACAAAAACACAACGGTGACCAATGTCACACACTTAGGAAAACAATAAACGGTTGGGTTTAGAAAAAAAAAAAAAAAAAAAAAATCCCGGCTCTCCTGGGTGAAAGTCCTGCGCTTTACCCACGGCGTCGATAAACACGCTAAAAAGCGATTATGCGTCTTGATAACACGCAAAAACGAATTGGTGTGTCATACAAATTGGCGTGTCATACAAACGCCACTTTGTGAGAGCAGTCTGCATTTTTCAGTATCTCCTGACATTTTATTGACCAAACGATTAATAAACAAGATAGGCGGCAGTCAGATTAATCAATAATGAAAGTTGCAGCTTTATGGTCTTGTAGTCATTTTGTTACAACGCTAGACTTCAAACTTCAAAAAGTTTTGAGGACTCATCCTTTCAGATGGTCTGATTGGATATGGCTGCCAGACCGGTATGTGACGCCACAGGGGGCGAGTCGATAGTTCCAAACCTTGGATGAAAGACTTTTGCATTCACATGAATGGTGCTTCTTCTTGTCACTGTGCCAACTGCCCGTGGCAGCCTTTGCCTAACAAGAGCCCTTTGTTTGTTTTGGTTTGGGCTTTTCTGCTCCGTTTGCTCCTTTAGCTCCGTTAGCATTGTAAGTTCACTCATGTGTCGACTTCCGTGCTAAAATAAGTCAGTTCCCCCTGGCCAACAGACCCCTGCGTGTGCGATAGCACTGCTGTTGCAGGCATTGCAGAATAAAAACCCACGCATCCAAATCTTGCCAGATGCCTTTGCTGAAAACAAAAACACACCTGAGTCTACTCTGCACGATGAAAAGCTCTGCTTGCACTGTATAAATTCACTATCACAAATCTAACATTTTTATCTTAGTGCTACTCATTAGACAACTGATGGAGAGTACTAAGGTCAAAATGTTTAACGTATTTTAATGTAGCCTTTTTTTAGTTTTCATTTTGGTAAACAGTCCGTGGCTAAAAAGCAACTCCAGAAAACAGGAACCATGGCTCCTTCTGCTTCTTGCTTTAGAGCTGTGGATTGTAGATCTACTTTGGAAATGCACTAGTCAAAAAGAAAGCATCATTATTAATGGATAAACTTTAGTTAGCCGTAATTACTTAAACATATGCATAATTCCCCTGACTAGCCAGGCCATAAACAACTAATCCAATTACTATCATTAGTTAATAGCCCGCCTTCTCACCAGTAGTAAATTATACATTGACATTGTAGCCGGTCCATACACAGGTCATGCAAAGGGCAGAAAATGCGATATCATGTTACAGAGCACAATCAGATCGGGAGGCTTTAATTTACAACAGTGATAAAAAACAACATTTGAATCAGTTGTGTCCAGCTTCACTGTAGATGACAGAAAATAATTGGTCCCTTTTGTCAATCTGAGCTTTGTACCCTCTCAGTCCAGGATCTTTTCTCATTAAAATACTACACAAATGGCATTTCTGCAGCATAGAATTTCCATCTTTCTGCAGCACCTCTTGAACAAACCTTTGAGCAATGCCTTGCGTATCCACTGATTACTTTAACATTTCATATTATCACTCCTGTGTCCCTTGCTCCAACAGCAAACATTTCCCTATCTGATCACAGCGAGATGGCCCGACTGCGACAAACTGAGGGTCAAACGGGAAATCATTTGCAAAAATCACAGCTTATCAGGGGTTTTACGATCTGCATACATTACAATGGCATTCAGTTAGATATACAGAAAAGAAAAAAGGTTGTTTCCGATGGTGGTGTGAGGTATAATTACAACACTTTACTCTTGACAAGCAGCAATACCGACAAAGCTATAGATGCAATCAAAGCAGCTGCCTCGAGGTAGACTGGCGTAGAGTTTCTAAAACGGGTCAAACTCACAAGTTAAAACTGATATACCACAATGAAGAGATAACACGAACTACAGTATACACATTTGCACATCCAGATACCCTCCCTCTCTTTTAGAGGCAGACAAAGGGGGCAGCAAATAATCATGAGCCTAGTCTTTGCATTTATCATATCTGTATGTAAACGTCTCCCTGTGGAAATGCCCTCACAACCTTTTGTATCTTTAAAGGTTGACAGCTTGTTTTCTTCTGCCTCTTCAAAACAGCATTTCCATTGCCTCAAATAGCAACAAATAAAATCTCAAAAGGTCTGCGAGTTTCCTATACACTGTAATAATACCGTAAAAATACACAAAAACAAGGTGTGTTCTCTGCTACATTAATTGGCAGATTCTGCGACAGATGTTGAATGGACATGTCGGGTTTCATTCACTCTAGTCAGCATATAGTCGCCTCCTGTAAAGGCTCAGTGGGCCTCAAAAGGTCCACAAGCAAACTGTGTTTATGACCTCACGCATAAGCGCACAAGCACGCACACAAACATACACACTGCATTGCTCTCATCTGCTCCAGCGTCCTGCTGCTTGATCCATTAGCTATCCAGCTAATGGCCAGTGCAGAATTAATTGCAACCATCCATCTCAATTTACTTGGAAAATACAATGGCAACGCTACATCTACAGTCATGCCACAGCTTCCCACACAAGCACACATTTCGTTCTCTATACCCGCTAGACATGGGTCTGTTTTTCATTTACCTTCACTAAAAGTTTTTTCATAAGCCTTAAGTCATCTTTTCAGAGCAAGAATGCCTGGGTTTGTGAAGGAAAGAGTGGGCACAGATGCTTTATATCTCGCCATGCACACTGCATTCACTGTTCTGACAACTGTTGAATAATAACTTTCAGAAAACGTCGTAAAAATAAGGTTTATTACAATGGGTTTCTGTTTTTGTAGCTCCAGCCACATAACTGTTGATGTCAAATTACTCTTCAAGAGATCTGAAGAAAGCACATACGCAAATACTTTTCAACAGCCAAAAAAAGCTAAATTCTGTATTTTGACACACTTTTTGATGCATTCAAACAAAGTTGAACACTTGCTCCAAAATGGACTTTAGGCCCTTCTGAAAATACAAGTGCCTATAATTATTTGTATGGATCTTAAAAATATTTTAAATTTAAAAAACAGAACAGCACCTTTACCTGGCCGTTTGTTGACCGGTCTAAAGTTTGGAGTCACTTAGAAATTTTCATTCCACTCCATTACAGACAGAATACCAGCTGAGATCAGTTGCATTGTATTTTAAAATAAGGGCAGCAGTTTTCAGATTACGTGCTTACATAATTGCAAAAGTGTTCGACTGTTGTAGAATGACGTAGCTGATCTTTAATGCCATTTCTACATTGCCCATTATCAGCAACCATTCATCCAATGTTCCAAAGGCACATTCTGTTTACTAATCTGATATCATTATAAAAAGGCTAAGTGAGAAAACATTGGAGAACCCTTTTGCATAATGTAATCTGAAAACTGCTGCCCTGGTTAAAAACAAACAATGCAACTGATCTCAGCTGGTATTCTGTCTATAATGGAGTGGAATGGAAATTTCTAAGTGACCCCAAACTTTTGACCTGTAGTGTAGATCTAACCAGTTTTAAAGCTCTTGCAGTCTCCCACTAATTAAACTCCTTAATATGGTGTCGGTTACACAAGGCAGAAGCTAAAGCTTTTCAGACTTGCTAGTGACCAAGTAAAAATAAACTCAACAGTTGCTAAGCCACAAGCCAGTGTTTAGCTGGGAACTGGCACCCACCCAATCTCAAGACTGAAAACGGACCACGCATGTTTGACTGTGCTAATAAAATTCAGTAGAAATTCAGGCTGGGGTCAAATCATGTCAATCCAGGGAGTGAGTTTCATTTAAACCTCACAGCTCGGACACACGGTGCTTTGTGATAATTAAAGGGGTGATAGAATGATTATATAGAGTATTTCACACTGTTCCTTATGGTCTCCTAATGGGGTATGTAACATTGGTTGGGCTGAAAATGGCCTGGTTGATATTTTATTGGCCCTTATGCATCCCTGTGTTTTGGCCCTATTTGTAACAAGAGCTTTTCTTCCAAATATGGTATGCTCGTGAATATTTAGATGATCTGCGCACCGATTGGTTGAGCGAATCCCCAATACACACACATTAGAGAAGCGACAGAATCTCATATTCCAGACTGCAATGTTTCATTACCAAATTCACTTCTGAGACTTTTTTAGGTGAGAAATCAACTATATAAAGCTCAAATATGGGCCGTTTTACGAAAATTGATGGCTAATTGCAAATATGGTAAGATTGTTTGTCGGACTTCAGCGGCGGTGGTGCTGCGTTGCCGCCCGGCCTGCTTTCCTTCACAGACCCCGGCCTGCTGTGAGCTCCGTTACGGCTGGCAGCCCTGACAGAGCTCCAGTGCCTGTAACTCCCCTCTTCCTGCTAGCTAAATGGCCCGTTATGTGATAGTGAGAGCGCGGTCAGCGAGCTTGTTACACCAGCAATCTCTTACCACATGTTACACACATGTCACGCCACTTAGCTATACAACATATACCTGAATGTCTTATAAAGCTAACAACGGTGTCCGATTTCAAGTTAATAAATATTTGTGAACTGTAAGGGTTTCGTTAGCTGCGACTGTCCCTACAATCCTATGTGTACAAGATTGCGGCTAGTTAGCTTCATTTTTGGTCGTAATTCAAGTATATTTACAGTTTGAATTTCGTCACGCCACTTATACAACATCTAACTAAATATTTTATAAAGCTAACAACGGTGTCCAATTTCAAGTTAATGAATATTTGTGAACTGTAAGGGTTTCGTTAGCTGCGACTGTCCCTTCAATCCTAGCTGTGTGTAGCTACAAATCACGGATAGTTAGCTTCATTTTCGGCATAATTAGAGTATATTTACAGTTTGAATTTCGTCACGCCACTTATACAACTAAATGTCTTATAAAGCTAACAACGGTGCCAGATTTCAAGTTAATGAATTTTTGTGAATTCCAGAGGAATTCTAAGAGGAGGCTAGCTAGCTCCATCCAGCCGCAGGCTCTATCAATGAGACTCGCGGACAAGAGGAGTGTATTTCACCGATCGTTTGTTTAAATAACTCAACACATTATAATTACATACATTATAAGATTAACTGGAACCTGTGGTAAGAGATTGCTGGCTTAACAAGCTCTCTGACCGTGCTCTCACTCACACACACCTGGCATTAGGAAGAGGGGAACTGCAGGCCCTGGAGCTCTGTCAGAGCACCGGCGTTTAGTAGTCCATTAGCCCACAAAACGGTGACTTTGCGCGGGTATGAAGTGCCGTGGGTTGCCAGCCGTAACGGAGCTCAATCGAGCTCACAGCAGGCCGGGGTCTGTGAAGGAAGGCAGACCAGGCGGCGAGGCAGTAACCCAGGCAGCACTGGTCGCTGAAGTCCGACACACAGTCGGACAAAATTTGCAATTAGACATACATTTTTGTAAAACGGCCCATATTTGAGCTTTACATAGTTGATTTCTCGCATAAAAAAGTTTCAGAAGTGAATTTTGTAATGGAATAGCAGAGATCTGCGTGACCTAGATTCAGAAGACAACCTGATCTCAGGTCAGTTGTGTAGCCTATGTAAATGTTGGGGCGTGACGGATTTTGAGATGCTTACGTAAGCAACTAGCTTTGTTGAGATTCGCCCGTTTTCAGCGGCAGTTTCAAAATATGAGATTTTCATAGTAAAGGGGTGTCAATGGGATTTTGAGCTCATATGTATGTCCTATTTACCCACTGAACTGTCGTTATTCAACTATGACAGGGTAAAATCGGTTTTGCATTCTATCACCCCTTTAAGGTTCTTATATCACATCTGTAATTATGATATTATTGGAAATTGCTGCTTTGTCATTATGATGTGAACTGCCATTTTAAATTTTTATCTTAAGTCAAATTTAATGTGATACGATCTCAGTCCCCAACAAAAGAATTGTTCCCTTGCAGGTGGAAGCCACAATCTTTGGCCCAGGTCATCCAGGGATGTCATTAGAACACACGTCACTGTCACTTTTATTGCTCTCCTTGTGTCCAGGAGACCACAGCAGACATAATTATGGGAGAGCTGATGACCAGGCTCACATCTTCTGGGGGAGGTTTGGTTAGCAGCAGGTTCCCACTCTAATGGTGGGCCAAATTAACTCGGAGATGGATCGAGCTTTTGGTACGGTTAGCACATAAAAAGTCTAATTAGATCATGTGCGTGACTCAGTAGCACCCTAGTTTGGACAGAGGGGATAAAGACTGACTTGTCTCAGAAATGGTGCAGACTCCTTTACTTTGTGCTGACTGGTTGATATGATTTTAGGACACTTTACTATAAATTCCACTTTTCCCTGTCAATAAATTACCATTACTTGATTGCTCAATTAGTTGATGGACAGAAGACTAACTGGCAACTATTTTGATAATCGGTTTGTCATTTTTCAAGCCAGTTCCAGCTTCTTCAATGTGACAATGTTTTACTTTTCTCTGTTTTGCATTATTGTTAATAGAAGAATATGCCACCGCTGGATCTGGGAACATGTGACAGATTTAGTGTCAAAAAAGTCAATCAAAGGACATAATTGGCAGATTAAATCAATAATGCAATTTAACTGCAGTAGCCAGCACTAGCCTTAAGCCATTAGACTGGGGTCATTGGTCAAATCAACCCCAATCACAAACTGTTCTGCCTGTTGCCGTCCGGCAGATGGTACAGTAGCATCCAGTCCCGCACACCACCAGTCTCAAGGACCGCTTCATCCCGCAGGCCAAAAGACTTTTCAACTCTTGAGCTCCTGAGATCACCACTTGTCACTCTACCATTATACTTTACCTTTATAACTGTTATATACTTACTGTTTTACAAGGTGTTAACCTGTGTGTGTGTGTGTGTGTGTGTGTGTGTGTGTGTGTGTGTGTGTGTGTGTGTGTGTGTGTGTATTTTTTTTGTTTTTTTACTTCTCATTATGCATATTTTTTTTTACAATTCTGTTTACATCCATTTATTTATTTGCAATACTGCACAAATGTATTGTTGGATGGTGCCTGAAGAATTTCAACAACTGCTTCTCTGTAATTTTTGTGCACATAAGAATAAAGAAATGTAACTACTTTACTTTGTTGATGTAATAAAAAGGCAGTAACAACCCTTTCTGTGCAATATAATATTAAGATATTAATCATCTTAGGCTTGAATGGGGAAATTCTCAGATACCACCACTACCCTATTTCAGTCTCATACCAGGTCAATATGACATCAGTACCTGATCAATATTAGCCGTAATTTCACTTATTTTAGTAAAAGTGAAGCCTAAAGTGATTTATGTTTTTTCTTTGGAAATTCTTCCTCACACTAATTACCACATTATGATAAATGATGACCTGCATCCACAAGCTGAAATAACAGTTGGTTAACTGAAACAACACAGCTGGGGTTCTCCAAAAAACGTTCACCAGTCACTACTGAAACCGGACAGCAAGTCCCACCCATTTCCTGTTGTTGTAACACATCCAGCACAGTCACCATCCACTCTTTGAATGGAAAAAAAACAAAAAGACTGGTTCAGAGAGAGAAAACGAGAGAGAAAAACACCATTAAAACAGGTTCTTATATGAAAGTAGACAACAGATTATGTTAAGACAATATTAAAAAAAGGCTTTTGAGGATGTTAAAGGTTTAGAAAGATTATATCCTCTAAAACTAACAAACCCTGCATTCAAAAAGCCCAATCATTCAAGATTTAAATGACAATGATGTAAAGGGTTTAGCAGTACTTTTGAAGCAAATGCTTCCTGCCAATTGCATTTTAAAGAAGCTCTTAAATGTTCACAATATGACAGCTGCTTTCCTGAATGTTGGGATTTTTGAATGTTATTTCGCAGCAGATTGACAGTTCATTTTGGACTGCCTTGGTTGTCTCTGGTCGAGATAAATTTCAACAAAATGCTTATTTATTTTTTATTTTTTAAAAAGGGGCATTGCATGGACCCATCTTGTCCATATCCAGCTGGCTCTATCCATTGTAATATTAGCACTCAAGAAATACGCTCAAGAGGCTGTCACCTACACTTCACATCCAATTAATGACCAGCAAACTGGTTGTTCTCTTATACACAAACAGTCATCAATAGACTATCGAATCAGTTTAGTATTTGTTATTTCTATGGCTTTGCACCAACTGTGGACGGCTGAAAATTGCAATTATCTAGCTGGCCCGTCATCTAACCTTGATAGAAACGAGAAATCTATACGGCTCCCTAATGAGCACTGAGCAGCGTTGCTGCCATTTGATTAGGGACTTAATTGCGATAATAATGAACAAATACACCCAGCTCTGGCTAAAACGGTTGTGTAAGCATTCAGCTAATTAATGGCTGTTTGCCCACTGATTCTGATGAAGGAGAAAATCACTAGGGAGACACCTTTTCCTCTCAACCCACGTTAAGCTAGACAGCACTGTGTTGGTCTGGTAAGCTTTCCAAACAAAGCTATTGTCCTCACTGTGGAGGGAAACCCGATCCTGGCCAACAAAGGCTGCTACAGAAAAGATGATGTCTTCTGGGAATCCACCTAAATTGTAGGTCAAATGCTTGACCGCGTTATTCAGCCATCTTGAAAGTAGGCCGAAGCCATGTCACAAAATGATATCAACATTGCAGATGGGCCACGCAGCTCACACTGGCTCTCTGGTGATGCAGGAGGCGATAGTTGGCAAAGCAGCGGCAGTAAACATGCCAAGGGCTGCAGGTCGTCGAGAAGCAGGGAGGAAGAAAGAGAGAGACGACAAAGAGGAAGAGAAGAAGGAGTAACAGAGAGAGAATGAGTGACAGTTCTAAAAAAAAATATATATATATAAAAAAATGACAATTGGGACCAGACAAAAGACGAGCAAGGAGTGAGACAAGGAGGAAGACATACTGGGACAAGCCAGGTCCCCCGGCCGACTCTAATGTCTTGCCATTACCCTGTGAACACAGCCACGCATGTTTTCTGACCAATTAGGCAGGCATAAAGGCAGGGGGCTGAAACTCAGCTGGGGGCTCAGTTCGTCTGCTGGTTATATCTAGGCCACTTCTTTCCTATTTGTTGAATCTGCCCGAGCAGCAAGGCCAAAGATAGATGGTTGGGGGGCTATTTGATTTCATTCTGCACCTAGCAGAGGATGTCAAACTGAGCCTGAAGCAAACAAGGCCATCCCTAGAACTTTCATCTTCTCCATTTTCTGCATCTATAGCAAACACACCCCCACACCCAAAAACACGACTGGGGTGAAAGCATGTCTGCTGTGTGGCCAGACTGTTGTAGGATGCTGGGAGTCCACATACGTTCACAGAGACACAGTCAGGCACAAAAGTTGCTTCTCACCCGCTTTCTTTCATGTTATTACAAAGCAAATACTGTCAGCAAGAGCAGTGAACAAGTGTAGATAATGATGCGAAAACTGACAGTGCTGAGCACACCAGAGTAAAAACGGGAGAAAATTATGACAAAGGCACAAACTATGTAGGATTTTGGGAGATTTTTGCCTTAAAAAGTCATTGGCCAAGAGGGGAACAGTAATCACAGGCCTTCAGAAGCCAGGATTAAGAGGTACACAATGACCCCATTATGTCAGCAGTACCGTTAACTCGAGATAAATGTGCTTCCAAGGAACCTATTGCAACATCACAGCAACGGAAGGGGGTGGGTGGGGGGGGGGGGGGACTGACGGTGTAAAAAAGATTTTTGAGAGACTGGCTGATGAAATCTGAGAGAAGTGGAAATCTACTTTCCAGAAAAACACACGGCCACTGCCAAGAGTGATGCACACTCGCAGCTATTTGCCCTCCTCTGTTCGGGAAGGTGGTCAAAATGTTGACAAATTCTGTACCGGGACGTGACCCTCTGCCTTTACTGGCAACTGACGCAAAACCCGTGGCCTATAGTAAACACAGAAGGGGGAGGGGCGGACAAGTACAGCAAACAAATAGGCTGGGTCATGCCTGATTTTAAGACTGCAAATATTGAAGTGCAGGAGCAAACAACAAAAAGAAAACATCTGCAAACTGTTGACTAGGCCACGTCATCAGGAAAAGAAAAGATATACAAGCTGTGTGTGACTATAAAACTGCTAAGGAACATCTACTATGTTCACATGAACCACACACACACACACACACACTATACAGCATACATACAAAACCCCAGTGTTACATTTTGGACGAAATAGTAGGACCTAACTTGTCTCTCCAGAGAGTAGGGCACTTAAATGATTTTATTTGTTCAAGATGTGTTATAATCCTCCACTTATGCCTGTGACAGACACACACAGACACCTTCTTTAACTTGTGTAAATGCACTAGCACAAGAGGTATCTGCAACACACACACACACACACACACACACACACACACACACACACACACACACACACACACACACACACACACACACACACACACACACACACACACACACACACACACACACACACACACACACACACACACACACACACACACACACACACACACACACACACACACACACACACACACCTCTTGAAAAGCATGCCTCAAAAGAGACTTACCCCTCAAGCCAGTTGTCCTACCACAAAAGGAATGCAGGAAGAAAACTGCGGTGAATGCAAAAAGGGTGGTAACCAACATCTCCCCTTTTTTACTCACATCCTTCCTTTTCCTCTCTCCATCTCACCCGATCACTTACTTCCTGCAGTGATTGCCTGGGGGGGAAAGACCTGGTATTGTGTAGCTAAATCAGCTTTTATCACCCACTGGAAAATAAGCTTCTTGCTGGGCTCTTAGGAGTTTACCTGACATTTGTCTATCTTATTCAGTGAAACACAAGACTTCCTGGATGCAGCTGCTTTGACTTTTAGGTTCATTGGTCCTAATGTTGTTACACTGTTATGTAATGCCTTAAGGGGACAGAAAGTGGGAGATGACTATGAAGGAACCAATCAATATCGAAGGCACAAGTAAGCAAGATTGTCATTAGTCAACACCAGGTCAGCATGTAGTCACTCAAGTGTTGCAGCAGGAAGTCTAAATGTAGAGATGCAGCAACCCTCAAACTTCTGCTTTAAACCGCAAAAATCTAATTAGGCTTCTTTGGGATATTTTCTTTTCAAAAGTATGGAAAAAAAGCAGAAAATAATCAATGACCTACACTACAGGCTACATGCCAGGTGTCAATCATGCTCTACTCTGCTAGCACAAAGCACTTAAACAGACAATGTTACTTGCAAAAATGGAGTCTGCATCAACTGTGATAATTTTTCAGAATTTGATGTGCGTTTTATCTGATCACCATAAACAGCACAAATAGCTCTAATGTGCTATAATGTGTGTGGGTTTATAAGGATATGGTCTTTAATATAAACATGCAATGTTTTTGGGGTTAGAAGCACGTCTACTACAGGTTTAGTGTGTTTGTCGTCATACTGGAGTATTTTTGTTTTGATAACATAACTGCAGTTAACTAATGAGCTGTTGGAAATCATTGGTGAAGACGTGCACTTTGCACTTTTCAAAACTACACAGCCCGTGAAGCCAGCTGCAGCAGTTATCAGTTTGCATCAGTAAAAGGAAACTAGTAACTGCCATGTGGTTTTAAGACATGGCAGAATAAATGTTGTTTGTGCAAGACAGGTTAGTAAGTCAACTTGTATCTACTCATAACGTGATAGATTCAAGGTTACTTACAGTACTATGTACATTATGCAATGCTGTTTGTTTTCCAAGACACACCAAGTTGTCTTTTTACAGCCACCGTTACTGTTGCATGCAATGATTCCTTTCATTATGTTCTGCACGGACACATCCTCAGGTTTACTTTCTGATCAACATCAATGTTTGTTGGTGGCTTCACTGCAATGTTCTGTATACTATGATGAGATTTGGGATCACTACGGTTAGTTTGAAAGTGACAAGAAAAGTATGTTCTTGTAAGAGGGCAACGTAGTTAGTTAATGACAAGTTAACATGAGTAGCTATGTGACAGAGAGAGAAATAAGCAGGAAAATAAACTTAGAAACATGAACGTGTGAGGACAATGACTGAGAACTGCCCTTACAGTAAACGTACAACACCAGGTGGTACACTCGTCCCAGCCTATCAATATTGTTGCAAGTACTGCAATTACTGTAAGCAGCCCTGGGTAAAACCCATTACATGCCTATAATGTACATGAAAAATACACTCCTCAGAAAACAGATCAAGTAGTCAACTTCTTTCTGTGTGGCAATAAAGGCCTGCATCAATGCCTGGCAGCATTAACAGGTTAATAATATCTGCCTTGGTTGCCTAGTCGTTGACTTGCACGATATATCAATATCCAGCGGGCACAGCGGCTCACTCCCACGCATGAACAGACCAAAGACAACGATCGGCTCATACTCCAAACACCAGTCGCTGACATTTGCACAGCATCCACATAGGATGGGAAAAGCACAAATGTTCCAGCTCTGTGGGAGAGCAAGGAGAGTGTAAACCTTTTTTTTTTTTTAAGACTTTGTACATCTTCCGTGTCTTTCTTCTCGCTCAGCAGGCAGCCATTTCCCTGGCTCAGACTGAAGGTTGTTTGGCACACCTGGTTCGTAGCGGGAGACAGCGGGGGAATGAGGGGTGGAGGGAGGTCACGGTGCTCACGGCCGGCCAGAAGGCGCCGGCTTAACGGCAGCATTTTATTTAGACAGACACCCAAGCTCACTGGTCATTACTGCTATAAGGGGATTTCAGGTCCGGCTAGAAGCGCACCGATTTCTAGAGCTTTGGTTTAGGTTTTATGTGTCCGTGGGTGTGTGTGTATTTGTGCAATGTGACAGTTCAGTTGTTATTGTCGGGAACAATTATTTAAATACAGTATTTGCCACAGTTAGTAAAACTCCTTCCATGCGCACTGTAAAAGGAATACTTTGTATGCCACTGTGCCTTTAATTCTGGCTCAAGAACAATTTGCCTTTTTTTGCACAATTTGAGTTTAATCTAAAATTGTTATAGTTGGGTGTGTCTCAAGAGCAAATACAACATTTAAAAGTAGAGTTGGGCAATATATTGATATCGATATTGTGATATGAGACTAGATATCGTCTTAGATTTTGGATATTGTAATGTTCTAGCTGTTCTATTATTTGCCTTTACCCACTTAGTCATTATATCCACATTACTGATGATTATCAAAAATCTCATTGTGTCAATATTTTGTGAAAGCACCAATAGTCAACACTACAATATCGTTGCGGTATCGATAGAGGTATTTGCGGTATCGATAGAGGTATTTGGTCAAAAATATCTTGATATTTAATTTTTTCCATATCGCCCAGTCCTATTTAAAAGTCACTTCATGTATTTTTATTAAACATTTAAATTCATGGCACATTGGCATTTACTAAAATTTCTTTCAGCAACACACAGCTGCTCTACGGTTGCTGTTCTTTAGCTGAACCTCAACCCCTTGAGAACTTAGCCTAAATAAGTCAAAATGTATCCCACATAAAAACCAGATTTCCCTAAATTCTTAAGAAATAATTAATTTTCAAATCAACCTAAGATCCTAGTGTTTGGAGGATTTCCATTTCTCCACGATATTGCCACACACACACACACACACACACACACACACACACACACACACACACACACACACACACACACACACACACACACACACACACACACACACACACACACACCTCATTTTATTGTTGTTAGTCTACACAGTGATGCATCTGGGCTTCAGTACTGGATGGATAAACACAGTGACAAGCCTTTCAACTGAAACTGTCAAACTCCAAATTCATCCCCATGCACCTGATCATCTAGATAAGCCATCAAATGCACACACACGCAGTTAGCAGGCACACACGGGACCAAAAAAAAAAGCCCTGAAGACTTTTATTGCTCCACTGGAGGAAGCTCTGCCACGAGAGGCTGCAGTGTCTGTCCTCTCACTGTCTGCAGTACACTTAGCGGTTAGCTTTATCGCCTGCCTGCGCTCCCAATGTGAATGAATCATATGTTAGAGGCCACATTATACAGTGTGTTCCAATTTCCTCAAGCAAAGGCCTTTATTTGGCCGCACTGGCATATCTGTTAAAAATTCAGCGTATGAGGGAGAGCGCAAACCTCAGGCTTTATAGAGAATGTCCTTGAATGCGCACCTCTCTTTTGATGTAGCTGATGATGTGGAGACCAACAGAGGAGAGAGATCTGGAAGGTTCTATCTTGGATTGGCACAGAGCTCTCTTCATTCTCTGATGTCCTCTTTGCTTTGGGTTTGTTCGCTCTGAATCTAGTAATTTATTACTGCACTCCAAAGTCTAACCTTAGTGAATGTAAAAAAGGACATCAGCAACTAAATGTGCATGCATAAAAGGACACCCCCTGTTGCTCCAGGCGCACATTTTTTGTGGAGCGGTCCTTGCTAGCTAGCCTCTCTTATGTGGGAGCCAATCCGGCAGCAACACAGCCATGCGCCAAAGTGACTATGTTTGAGCCATTACATCACAGAATTACAATTAGGAGGCAGATTGAAAATGACTTATTTTCATTCTGCGGAGGAATTTTGGAGGAGAATGAACTATCTACTAGCAGGGAGGTAAACAGCACCTTGACGACTTTGGCAGTATTTGCTGGTATCCCAGGGGGCCTAGCTAGAGGTGGGCTGCCTCCAAATATTTGCCTTGTGTGATCAGCCTGTCATTGTCCCTTGTTTCCCCCTCACTTGGCAGTGGGTGCACACACAGAACAAGAAGGCAGGGAGTCTGCTTTCTAGTTGTTGGCAGTTGAGAAAAACGATGCCCGTTCACAATCATTGAGGCACTCAGTGGGCTGGACCAGACTCTTTCTGTTGGCTCTGGAAGGGGGATACCCTCTCTCTGCATTCCCTTACAGAGGAAAAACACTGCTTTTACAGAGCTGTTCTGTCCGTACACACTACAACACAAGCTGAGAGTGACAACTAGAAATTCAATTCTGTATATTTCATGCTTCACAGAAATATACATCAAAACAGCTAAAAAACAAAACAACAACATCAAAGCATATTAGTTTTATTGTTACAGTTACTCCCTGGTTTTACATCTGTAAACCTGGACAAAAGCACAGGCTCGCAATGTGTCAGTCTGTGCCGGCAGCATGAATGTGAGCCTCCAGGAAGGAGAAAAGCCGCCTGGAATGCTGCCAGCGGGCTTGAGACGGTGGGAGCTGAAGCAACAACAGCAAACCACAACAACCAAAAAAAACGCACACAAGGCTATGTGGACATGCAATGTAAGTACACCGGGCCCGTCTGTTCTTCAACGGCTTAATAAAAAAGGACTTCACTTAAGGAAACGCAATTACAATTCTGAAACAGTAATTGGAAGAGGGTGTGGTGGAAAAAAAACTTTTCCTCAGAGAACTATGACCCCAAGGCAAAAACTATGCCGAGCTCAGCTGAACGAGACCCCGCAAGCAAAGTCACATTGACATTCACTTACAACAGCATCAAAAGAGAATGACTCAGTGAGAACTGAGTGCATGAGGGCAAACTGACCCTCTCAGTCCTCTGATGCCTCAGTTATCATGTAGCGCATCACCTCTAGGTATGAAAGGCATGTGAGCAGCGTGAGAGGGTGACAGCAGACTGGAAGTGAGAGTGACAACAGGACTTATCCGTGTCACATGCCAAGGCTGAAACCCATCTGCACATGCTGGCCAATGGCTTCCCCTCTGCTTCTGCAGCTCCCCCCCCCCCTCCTCTCTCTCTGTCTCCCTCATCCCTCTCACCAGCCTCACTTGCCTTGAGTGGGTACAGATGTGTGATCCACAGACGCTCCCACTTCGGAGGCCTTATTGGACCCAAAGGGCTCAACAAAGGCTGACACACAGATTGAAGAGCTCCTGGCCAAAGTGTCGCTGCACAATGTCACATCATTTGCAGGCGATTGTGTGAGGGTGATAGAGAGGTGCCACAGCTAAACGCAGGACATTTTATCATTCAGAATGGCCAGATGGAACACAATTCAACCGCTCGCAAAACAACAAATATGGAAATCTGATAATTTATATGAGTACATGCACAAAGGCAAATAATCAGAATGAATTTGAGAGATTATTTTGCGCACACACACACACACACACACACACACACACACACACACACACACACACACACACAAGATTATAAGAAGGAAAACATAAAACACCCTGTATTCCCACTTAGGAAAGTACAGCTTACACATTTATTTTGCAGTGCTAAAACTCTCCCATGGGCAGATTACTAAACGTTATAGCACATTTGGGTTTTTTTAAAACACATTTTTCTTCCTATTCTGATATTAGATTTTATGTAATCTGGACTACAAACAGCGGAAACAAAGGCAAAGACCCTGGGTACATTTAGACAACTGACATGATTGAGAGGGATTTGCCGGTTTGACAGGAGCTTGGCAAACAAGTGTCCCACTGCCTCTATAGAGAGATCGTCTGTATTGTCAGACAAATACAGACCAATCAAATTCAACAACTGAAATATAATTACATCTTTCAACTGTGCACGATTGTTTTTCTTTATATTTGAATAAGGCAGACTGTCATTTATCCCTTGTGTTTTGACAGCATGAACACGCTCCTATTCAAAAGACTGCAACTGAAACTTATTTGCTCCATGAAGCCAAAGACGCATAAAAAAAAAAAACTGTATTTGACTATTGTGTGTAAGAAGTTGAGTGATGTGACCTGATTGAGAGGATTTTATCAATGTGATAGATTATAGACATTACTCATACTGCACAGACACTAAACATTTGTCTCTGATCCACCCCCATGTTACTTGTGACTTCCCATAATCCAACCAGATCATTATTGTAGTTCCATATACCCTTTAAAAGGCTACTATATGTCAAATATCCACCTCCTGTAAAATCATGCAACTATATAATGATCACCCAGCAGGGTCACGGTCACATCCTTACCTCTTTGACTTTCTCCCGGCGCTCGTTAGTCTTGGGGTCGCTCGGCTTGCCGTTGTCTCTTCCCAGCGGGGGTTTGAGCAGGCAGCCTCTGAACTTATTGTAATTGAAAGTATCCGAGTTGGCACCGTGGTCGGAGGAGGTCGCTTTCGCCGAGGCGGACTCCGTTTTCGACCTGGGCAGAGTCAGGTCCTCCTGCGCTCTCCCCCCGGCGAGCCGCTCCTCGGTCGCCTCGTAAGAGACGGGCGGTTTGCGGCTCAGACTTTTCAGCTTGGTGCTGGTCTCTCCTTTGGCTGGGGTCATGCCCCCCTGGTTCTTGGGTCTTTTTAAGTGCTCCCTGGCATCGTTCTCGGACCCGACAGTCACTGGCTGGGTCTCTGTCTTGGACAAAAAAATCCGTTTTAGTCGGACAGAGTCGGGCAAAAAGAAAAGGGCCCCAAAACACAGCGTTACCAAACCCGAGAGAAAGAGCAGAAACACGAATTTCTGGGACAGGCGCAGACCCATGCCCGATGCCGACACACCGGGCAACTTTCGGAAAACCATTGAAACTTTTTCTTGAGATGTTGCTTTACAGTATTTCCTCCGACACTACACAGGGTTTTGACAGTCTCCACTCTCTACTGAGCAGCTTCACTGCTTCTTTGGGGCATGTGTAAAAACTAGATATGCGGGATTTTAAAACACACCCCCGTGACACTTACAGAGCTGCATAAACAGCCTGCCAGAGCTGTCTTTATCTCGCTATCGATTGGATCTGCATTAAGCGAAGGTTAGGCCTGCCTACATTAACAATTTACCAATCGTTTCGCAAACACAACTGGAGAGCTTTGGGTTTTTATTTACACCACGCAATCGCTGACATCAACAGACCGCAGGATTTGGGTTTTACAAATGTGAACCGTAAAAAAGCACAGGGCTTCGGGGGCTGACGGATAAATGGCACTGGCGTTTACTGAAGCACTGGGCTATATTCAAGAATAACAGGATTACTATAGCACACGCCAGGCTTGCAAATAAATGCACTTTTAGAGGATATAATCAAACGGCTCGCAGTCTGTCAAGCCTGTGAACAAAGTTGTGTCTCGGTGCATTATTCCACGCCGTGCAAATCGTCAATAACACATTGCCCTACGGTGCAAAAACCTCAAGCGTGCAGCCGAGCATGTTTTTCTTGTCCCCGTTCAAACCGACTCACGTTGCTGCATTAGGCTATAAGCTCCTGGAATCCCACTTAAGATCGCAAGCCGTTTTGTTTCGCATCTATCTTGTACAGCTGGCGGACGGAAACGCGGGTATATTCATGTCGCCTATCTGTCAATTGCGCTCCTCCAGTAGCCTCCGTTATCCCCCTTCTCCATTGGCGTCAACACGCCGGGCGAAACAAATCGGTGGATGACATGAAAGAAGGCGGATGTTGTCCCATGTGAAGTTATCCTAGCCCCTGATCCAGATCCGTAGAATAAACAAATCCACCATCCAGTCCGCCGGTCTCCCACAAAGACAGACACACCGCCGCGTCGTCGCTCCGGTAGCCTACCCGCCGCCGTCGGTCCGCCTGCCGTTCCTCGCTCTCTCTCGCCTGTAGTGCGCACTTGTGTCGCCGTGCCGTGGACGTCGGCTTGCGTAGAGAGAGGGCTGGAAATGTAACATATAGCAGGCAGGGGCAAATCCAGTGGGCTGGTCGGATTTCTTGATGGATATTCACAACGGCTTATCAAAAAACGGTTAAGCCGTTTGGACAAAACCCCACTAACACAGAACGTTTACCAAAAACTAACGTTTAGGGAACGTTCCCTCTGGGTTATAACGTCAACGTTAAAGCAGTCAGAGAGGTCTGAATGGCTCTGTACATTGGAAAACCATCCACATCACCCCCCGAGGAAAATGACTCGTTTAATCCTGGAAAAGCTTTTTAGAAGCGGATAGATATATCTGCCACAGTTGTCTCAACAGTCCTCAGAAATTAAATAAGCAAACCAATGAGCTAAAAAATAAAGAAAGCACTTTCTAACAACCACTATTTTTTTGAAGCCCACAATACAATATTTCATTAAGTCTTTTTTTTTTTTTTTTTTTTGTTATTTTCAAGATCTCATTTTCTTTTTATAAACCCCAGTGGGGACAAAATTATTGAATTTTTTTTTAAAATTTTAATTATTTATTTGCTGTGCGTTAAGTTAAGTTGTAAATGTTCACTTTTGTTAGCCTCTTAAGCACCAGTTTGTGCCTCACTGAATCGTCGCTTTTCCATGTGGGAGTTTGGCATTGGCGTTAATGGTAACGTAACTTAGCTAGCTACATTAGCATACGTTAGCTGGCGTTGTTTGCCCAGCAGGTCGTTTGACAACACTTACCCTTGTTTTGAAGACATTTCCCGACTCCTCTAACAAGCTATTACAAAAAAGCATTACGTGTCATGTAGCCTACATTAAAGAAGTTCGTTTAAACCGCTTCCCGCATTGCAACTCCTCCTGATTAGCCAAAACTAATTTGGTAGCCGGCAGTGACGCATCTACCTGTTTATCTTGGAACATCACCAAAATAAAAACTATTACTTCTAATTTTGCTTGAGTTGTATCGAAATGTAATTTTTCATAATTTGGTATTGACACATTCATATTTATTCTGCATCATACCAAAAAAAGCAGTGAGGAATGTCACTGAGAGGCTATGGCTTCCATCTTTGTTTAGTTGAAGGAATTATAGTCACCACACTGGCAATGGGTTAAAAAATAAATCCTGTTTTAATGTGCAGCACGCAGGCCATTTTTGATACCACTTGGGTAGAATAGTCTCTAAGCAATCTGGAAATGTCTTCAAAACAACGGCAAGTGTTGTGAAAACACCTGCAGGGCTTTTCAGAGTTTGACTTCTTTGGGTTATTTCAGAAAAATAGAACCTAGCTTTGTAACTTCATGCAATCATCAGTTCAAAAGTGCGAACTGTTGAAAATGATGATTGAGGAGTGCCATAAACTGGAGCTAGATGCTTATACAGAACCGTAGAGGGTCCTTTGATTGCATTTTTCAACACAGGTACATGGTGACTTGCATTGTGCCTCATCGGGCCTGTGTTGTTGCAAAGCTTCCCACTGATTTGACTTCTATCCTTATTTCATACATAATGCTTCTATCCATGTCGAGTCCCTAAACTATTTCCAAGGTCAAGAATGACCCTTCATGCTTGATTTCAAGTTTATTTCTTAAATCCAGCACACTGAACCATAGCTGGATATCACTGTTTGAATTTGTCTTCTGTGCATCCCCTTGAGTGAGGTGTGTTGATACACAGGAAGTTTAGAAAAGTGTGTTTGCATAGTGTTTACATAAGCAAAATAGAAGCTAAAGTGTAAACACAGTGTTTTCTCCATATTAAACAAGATAGATGGGCCCATGAGTTGGCCATTACTGAAGAGCCTGCACAGCACTATTTAACTAATGCACCTGAAAGCAGGAATGAGAAAATAAAGGTCTGATCAGATTCAATATTGGTCTTTAGTTACAAGTCCCAGTCACACCCAACAACCTCCGCTTGTCCTTAGAGGGTGATTGTCAGTCTGCTATCCAAATGCTTCAGGATGTCCTTACAATCAGTGTATTCAGTGTAGACCATCAGTGTTTTCTGACAATGTCTCCGATGTCAAATGAACTCTTGATGAGCCTTAAACACAGATCTTCCTCCCTTCTTTCCTCTGTCACCTTCTCTGTTGTTGGAAAAACATATTTCAAAATAAAATGGGATGTTTTTCTTCTTTCCCGGTAAAAAAAAAAGTTCACTTGAATGTGAACATTTCCTGTGCAGGCCAATGCCAATGTAATACACACTAATTATTAACATCTGACACATGGAACTCCTCAAGCGAGCTAATTTTAAGGTAATTTCCTCTGCATTTGACCCCATTTTTCCACTGTTGAGCCATCTCCCTCAGCAGCCCTAATTGAGTCAGATTGGTTGTCTGTAATTTACAGAACAAAGGGGAAAGAATAACTGTTGAATTAGCCTTTTTATTTTCTGATCCATTTCGTCTGATCTGCAAATCTATGAAGCATTTTGTGGGCTTTATCACTGACAGAAGGACAGTTTTAAGTCAGAGAAGGGGGCTTTGTGATGGATCAGCGTCTATGTGAAATGAGGCTTTCATTGTATGCGTTTATTCACTCTATGCAGCGTACACCCAGTGGCCACTTTATTAGGTACCTTTGTACATTTTATTGCAATCTAATACAATCTAATGCAACTGTTCTGCCATAAAGTTATAATGTGTAAACTGTTCAGGTTTTTCTTTCACAGTTAAAATATGTTCTAGCATTAAGGTCATAGGTAGTAGTGGTGTTGTACTTTCTACATTATATTGAGAGGTGTTTCTAATATTCCGCCCCTCTCATGTATGTAAATAGCTAGTTTATCTATAGTCTATGGCAACAAAAATGAACATTATAGACATTGTTAAAGTAGAATTTATGGCAGAGCTGTTGTATTGGATTACATTAGATTGTACAGTTGTACCTAATAAAGTGCCCACTCAGTGTATTTGTTACACAGCTCAAATAGGCATACCATTAATGGAATCACTGAGGCATACATTTCAATTAATGGATTATTCATATATGCTGATTCCAACAAAATAAAATACCAACTGCTGCCTTTTTAAAACAACTTAATAGACATTTCAAGTCAGTATTTCTCAAAAGGACAAGTTCTACATGAGTCCAGTCGTGGAGCTTGCATGAAGCTGTGCCGGCCGGTGACAGCCTAGTTTATCACAAAGATAGATGAGCAAGGCAATACAGTCTCACCACTACCAACAGGCAACGGTGAAATCAAATCGCAGACATTTTTCACAGAAAATAAACAGTTTAAATAGGTAAATGGTGGGGCGCCTGGAAAGCTCAGCTCGTAGAGCGTGCGCCCCATGTACAGAGGCTCAATCCTCGCCACAGCTGCTGCAGGTTCAATTCTGATCTGCGGCCCTTTGCTGCATGTCATTCCACCTCTATCTCCCCTTCCATTTCTAAGCTCTCCTATCAAATAAAGGCCTAAAATGCCACAAATAAATATCCTACAAAGCTACTGTAATTTCTTGTATGCTTTGCATTCACTCTCACCACTGAAACACATACTGCTGTTGTCCGGATGCAGAAATGTCATTTTTTGTGAATGTTGGCTCTTCATAATGCAGCACTGGCACCACACACACACACACACACAAACACACACACACACACACACACAGACACACACACACACACACACACACACACACACACACACACACATGCAGCATCCTCATCAGTTCACACTAGCATTCTGATTCTCCATGTACAAACATAATTTACAAGCATGGAGAAGGAAACCTGGCACTGCTTGTGTTGTTCACATCAGACTGAGTCACGGTTTCTCAGTTGAGTGTTGAATGATTTTTTTTTGCCCTTTTTTCTATACTTAATTGGTGATAATCAGAGGAGAGAGAAAGACGAGTTGTTCAGTCTACAGTATAATCACTGACAATCAGGATTCGTCAAACAATTACAAAATGACCACTGGGTCTCTAAAAGTATGCAGGAAACAGTCTAAAACAGCTGACTGCAGAGTGTCTCAGACTGTAATAAGTCCTGTGATCCATAACCATTTCTGCTCTTATGTGAAAAAAAAATCCAATTCTTTTCAAACCGGCTCTGATGTTTTATTCATCAAACAAGATGCCAATGATAAAGTCCATATCTGTGTTCTGCTCATTCCAATACATCAAACAGCAAGCAGAGATGTATTGGCCTGTGCCAGCGTGTCCAGATTAATAACGTCACCATGCCCGCTATTTGTTTCTTTAAGCACCGCTGCAAAACATTCTGTGACATTGGGAATCATGGCCCTGCAGGACACTTGATGTCCAGTCATAAATATCAGGGGTAGCTTTTTTGCCATGGGGTGCTGACCCTGGTTCATGATGTGAGAGGTATACAAGTCCTGACAGAGCATACTGTAGATAGGGCCCCTACTGTAACCCTCCATAAATTCTTATAAGATGTGACACTGGCTCCGAGTCCTGATGCATCTGACATTGGGTCGCCTCATCTTATTACTGGGTGGTTTGCTGAAGCTTTGCAGTGATGGAAAAAGTACTCTCAGATCCTTTACTTAAAGTGACTATATGTAACTTTGAAATGTTTCTGGAGCTCTGTTATTTTTCATACAATAGTTTTAATTGACCTGCAACAGCAAATGAGACTAACAGTGGAAAGAACGCCATTTTTATATACTTTTTAGTAAGGCCTCGCCCCGGGTTTGATTTTTTCCCACGCAGTACCCACGCGCTACACTCACACATTCTGATGGGTCACAGATTTCTTTGTTACACCAAAAAAACCTGTGTTAGTATCTCTTGAGCCAGGTAAAAGGAAGCAAGAGATTTCTTTATGTAGGCCTAATTGTGTTTTAATGTTATTTTAGAAGTTATCTGCTGTAGTTATGGCTGATACTGGGGCAGGACCATCACAGGAAAGAAGGAAATTAAACAAAGAACTAAAAGCTAAAAGGAAAGGGAAATACAACGGCGATAACGTGAGTCAACTTCGGTCGGGCTATCAACAGATGGAGACAATTACGGGATTGTGAATGATTTAAAACCCACCCCGAATTGGCCCGTAATAAAATATGTCTATTTCATTCATAAAATAACTTTACAATGCATGATGTGGTTGTACGTCAGTAACAGACATAGTTACGCCCACTTTACATTTAGCGCGGAGGTTATCCTTTTACTCCGTGTTTGTGTTGGCCTAATATTTTCTTTCCCTTGTCCCCCTGTAGTTGTGTAAAGTGTCCGTGGGTTTCATGAAATGCGCTATATGAATCTAAGTTATTATTACATTATTATTAAACAATTTTTAATGCTTTGGCTTGTGATTATCTCACGAAACATCCAAAGTAGGCTAAGTTACCGTATGCAACACTTGAAATGCAACGATGCATCTGTAACTTATTCTGTTACTGTAAATGAATGGTTTTCTGTCCGAGCAAAACATTTATCGCAACTATATATATCACCTCCCCGTAATGCTAACTCGGTAATACAGCACCGTAGAAAGAGAAAAGAGCTTTACGACAGCAGGTGTGGTATAAACACTACCGCTTTTGTCCAAAGCGGCCGCTGAAATCAACACAACCTCAAAGTTACATATAGCCACTTTAAAGGTGCTGTAGGTAGGATTGGGAAGATCCAGGACTTAGCCAAAAAATTTCAACATCAACAACTTCTCAGTCCCTCCCCCCTTTCTGCTAAAGCCCCAAACGGTCTCCTAAGCCCCTCCCCCCAAAAGGGAGAATGAATGCGTGTGCATGAGCAGTGATTGACACACAGTAAGACACCCCCCCTGGCCCTGATTGGTGCATCTGAACAGGGAGCTGTCGATTTTTGCAAATCACACTACAGGCTGTAGGTGGTGCCAGAGAAGCCAGATTTCTTTTTTTAAATGACCTGCTTCATGTAGTTCTACTCGAACATAGGGTCAGTTTCAGCAAATATGACAGAAAGTTCATTTTATAAGGCTTACCTACTGCACCTTTAAGTAAAAGTAATAATACTACAATATGAAAATGAATGTCCTGGATTTAAAGTATTATCAGCTAAATGTACTTCAAGTTTAAAAGTCAAAGTATGCAGAATTGCCCCTGTCAGTGTTTATTCTGCAGCATCATCTTTTATACGATGATCATGGGTTTTCTATGTAAAGCCTACATCTGCAAAGTAAACGTAGCTGTCAAATAAATGTAGTGGTGCAATATTTCTCTGTGAGATGTAGTGGAGTATAGAGCACAAAATCCCTCTGAAAAGGAGTGGGTCTAAAGTGGCATGTTACATTCCTCTTCTCTCTCTTCAAATATTAATAGAATACAGCTCAGATCAGCCATCAGTGCCAATAGTATCAGTGGAACAATAAGCTCAGCATGATTGCCTTGCTGAAGTTATATTTGTTTGTTCCTTTTATAGACGAGGCAATCGGCAAACTGCTGTGTGCATGCGGCCCTCGAGTGACCCGTCTCCACCAGATTCATAATCAAAACATTTCACGTTGTGTAACCAAATACTTTCAAAGCACATTAGCCGACGCTGAAAACCACAACATTCACTTGTAAGGAACATTGATGCAGTAGTTCAGGGTTTTTTATTACCGAAACACAACAATTAGCCATACATTAGAGGGGGTATATGGGCCATGTAAATGAGAGTGAATGCAATAGCAAACACACCATTAAGCAGATAGAATGGGGCCACAGAAAGTCTGACTCCCCTCCCAGCACACCGATTAAATATGCCAGTATGCTTTTAGTGTACTAACCATCTCTACAGTGAATTTACAAATGAAAAAAGTAGGAAATTGTTCAGCGATGACAGCACTTGTTAAGGAGCTGTGTAAGTTCATGGCTACACAATGCCATCAGCTGGTGTTGATATGCATTGCAAGCAGAACCCTGAGACGTCGTCAAGGCTGCATTTGGGTCGTGTAAAGTTCCCCTTTCAATCGATTGCACCATCATCAAAACTGATGATATTTTAGACTGACTGCACAGTTTTTTTGCACCAAAAGTTGACAAATAGCCACCAAACCCTCCACTCCTCCTTGTATTCAGAGGTGACTGAGGGTCAGACTGCTCCAATATTCACAACAAACAGCGTCATTATATGTAAAGGGCAGCCACTCTAAACACTACAGAGAGATCAGGAGTAAATAAACAGAAAAAGCCCTCATGCAAACAAGACCATGGGGAGAACCCAGTTGACAGACAAATGAGACCCAGAGATTTAACTACTGCAAAATAGAAGTAAATAAACGCTAGGACCAATCCAATTGAAAAGCTTTCAGGTCAAACCAGGGAAGGCTATTTAATATTTGGCATCAGTTTATTGTGTTTACTCCACTGTAAAAAAAAAAAAAAAAAAAAAAGGAGCTATGAAGTCAGAGTGAGTTAATTAAATTCAGAGTAGAGACAGATACATTGCAAAATGTCTTGGTGCAAAATCTGATTTGAGCTAAAAAGGGAGTAGACACGATGATAGGATAAGAAAATATGGAAATTAATTCACCCTAAAGATAAGTTTTATGTCAAAGATGCTCAATATACATAGTATAATGAAATGAAATGAGAAAGAAAACACCTGTACAATATATTTCAATTCAAAACAAAACCTCCACAGAGTACAGCCTCAATCTAAATCTTTGGAAAGAACATATTCCGACCACAAAATGAATTTTTCAGATTGTTCTCTGATCTTTGATCTCTAACACTAGTAAGACTTAAAGTAAGATTTAAATGAAACAAGGAAATAATCAGTTTTTGGTGGAACATCTGAAAACTGATTATGGGGGTTCAAGTTTGGGAACCATTTGCCTTAAGCCAATTTAAAGGAATAATTGGACTTTTTGGAAAAATACACCTATTCAGCAGCCAGTTACATGTAGCTTAGCTTAGCATTAAGACTGGAAACAGACAGGAACATGAATACGCATCTTACATGGACAATAATCTCAGTTGGAAACTCTGAGATTGAAGACACTGGTTTCTGATATCATCCAATTTGCTATTTAGAAATACAATATCTATAAATAAAAAAGATCCTATTGGAGGACTTGAAAAAACATGAACACACATTGAAATTCCGGTTGTTTCACATCAGTGATATAGATTTATGGACGGGACAAACTCTGTCACAAACACAACTCAGCTATTGTTTGCTTGTACTGTTGGTGATCTGGCAATTTAAGCTTATTTTACGGTTTACTTACTGTTAATTCCTCTGGATGAGTGTCAGCTAACAGTCCTAATGCAAATAAAGTGGATTGTCAGCCAACAACAATACTAGTAATTAGAATCTGAAATTAAACTCTTCAGATGTAAAATGAACTTGGCCACCCAGAGGCTCTGCTAGAAAACGATAGAAGGCAACAACTGCCAACAATAAAAATGAGTGTATTATAAATAGGGCATATCCATTCCAGAAATATTACAGAGGAAATGTGGATGTTAGGCAAAGCTGGATATGAGCTTGGAGTCATTGTGATGTTCCATTTAACAGAAACCGAAATGGAATAAACAAACAACCTCAGCCAGAGCGGATACGGCTTTCTTTCTGGAAATCTTATATTCTCCATGTAAGCTGTCGCACTGCCAAGCAAAGTAATGTCATTACATTTTACCACGGCAGACAGTTCATTCCCAGTTTATTAGACTCAACAATTATAAAATGTCTTCCAGATATATAAATCCAAATGGGACTCATTTTGTTTTCAGAATGCTGAATGATTTGATTATAGTTATTTTGTGCAGCACTCTCCCTTCTGGCCAAAAAAGGTTATTGCAGGTGGTTCAAACAACGTTGTTGATCCTGCAGGTGAAGTTGTTTGCACCCCCCTTCCTCACATATTTGCTAAAAGAACACATTGGCATAGGGACATACCGGCTAGCGTACAGTGCTGCAGAGTAAATAAGTAATGTACTTAAATACAATTCTGACTTACTTCACCTGAGTATTTCCTTTTGATGCTGCTTTAATTCCACTTCCTCTCCGCTACATTTACCGGACATCTGTAGTTACAAGTTGCAGGCTAAGACCTTGAAACCTTCCAAGTAAAATAAATTGCATTCTTATACAGTAAATAAAACCAACCAACAGTGTATAAAATAGGTATACTTAGCTCATGGAAGGATTACCGAATGGGCTAACAGGTTTCTCTTGATTACCTGTATACTGTATATAAAGGTTCAATACTAAGCACAGGCCCAGGGTCCCCAAAGCCAGAGTGTCTGTATGAAGTGACGGTTAACATTTCTTGTGTGAACGTCACAGAGCTCAGTTAAAAGTAGGGATGCCCTGGGTACCCGGATAGCTCAGTTGGTAGAGCGGGCGCCCATATATAGAGGTTTCCTCCTCGACACAGTGGGACTGGGTTTGACTCCCACCTGCGGCCCTTTGCTGCGTGTCATTCCCCCTCTCTCTTCCCTTTCATGTCTTCAGCTGTCCTGTCGAATAAAGGTCTGCAAATGCCCCAAAAAATTATCTTTAAAAAACATTTAAAAAGTAGGGATGTCCTAATCCCAAGAGTTCAGGTTCACCTGCAAAATGTTACTCAAAGACATCCATAAGGACTACAGACGGTGCAGCCGTTTGTAGCTCCATCTTAGCCTGCAACGTTAACGTTTGTTTGACGTAGAGCTGCACCTAGTAGTTACTTTTTTACAAACAAAATATGATTAACAAATACAAGATAGTGCTTACACATCAATGCATCAAAAATTATAATTCAATTACCGGTACATAACATAACCGTATATAAATGGGGACATTCTGAAGCATTAGGGGTGGGAATCACCAGAGCCCTCACGATACGATATCATCACGATACGATATCATCACGATAAGATTGATACTTGGCGTCTGTGTATCGATACAGTATTGCCATGGAAATATTGCTAATATATACTATGCCTTATCGATCCCCACCCCCCCCATCCCTATGCAGCATGAGTTCTTTTGACGCTTTAAGTATATTAGCTCATTATACTTCTGTACTTAAGTTAAGGATCTGAATATTTCTTCGAACATTGCCAATGGGTAAACTTGAATGTAGTCCTCAGATAGATGGATGCTGAAATGCATGAGTTCGCTTGTATTGATAGAAGTAGTTATTTGGTGGAACAAAAGATACAGCTTTATGAAATCATGACACACTGACACAACACTGCTATAAAGTAAAATTTTAATTTGGTATATAGTTTGACATGGTTTCATTTTAGTTTACTGGTCATTACAGGAATGGAATGCTGAAAGCTAGAGATCAATCAGCGAGAAAGTGCACACTTGTCATCTTTCAGATTCTGATTTGTACATCAGCATGATAAATTTCAAATACATATAATATTTTCTCATATATATATATTTACATTCCAATTCATGTGTATATAAAATAAAAAAAAAACTCTTAATTATTGCAAAACTGAAATTTGCAAACTACAAACAATTGACTGACAAATTCAAACACATTAAGATAAAGAAAACATAAACCACTCTTTCATCAAGTCAAACCCCCCACACACCCTGTTCATAAGGCCCATCATGAAGTACATTCCTTTTCCCCATGATGTGTCCCCTGATAACTATGCACAATGTGTACACTACATTAAAGCCACTTATTGCTCTTTTTAACATCGGCGTTTTGAGATAAAGGTACAGCTTTGTTAAAGTGCTCGGTGTGGTGTAAAATGGTGGAGAATGATATGAAGTAAACGAGGGTGGAAAACAGTCTTTGGGTGCTGGAGTAACGACACCGCAGGGTCATTATGTTGATGACGTGCGAGTGTGCGTCATACTGCGATTACTGCCTCTGTAATTGGAGAGTGTTAAATGTTCATCCGCATGGTGACCGTTAGCCTTGCACTGCTGGGCCGGTCAGATCTTCCGGTACTTAAAGGAACATACCAGTGTTTTTGCACATTTTAGCCCATGTAGTACAAATCATGTAGTAACCAAATTAGATCAGTTTATTCAAAGCATACTGTGGTGTCTAGGATTTTTTTTTATCAGTTTTTGTCTGCCAACCATCTAGCTCCATTTATTTTATTGTTGCATTTTATAAGGATAGATTTACATTTTTTTCCCCCTTTTCCTTAAAACAATATTGACATGCCATGCACAAATGGTTGCTGTAACTGTTTCTCCTGTTCATACTGGCCCTGTAATTGATGGGAGATAAAATACAGTTTCATACAAAAATGCTTTTGAGTGTGCCACAGAAGATAATATGAGCCTTCAGCAATCTGAGTTAAACAAATTTAAAGTGGGTCTCTTCCAGATGGATAGTTACACTAACAGGACTGTTAAAGCCTTGTTTTGTGTTCGGATAAACTTAAGGAGTTTTCACACTGAATGAAGAGCTCTTCATGGCCAGTATGGACAGGAGAAACAAAGACAGCGACCAAAACAAATGTTTCAATGTGCACAGAGATTGTTTTAAGATAAATGTAAAAAAAAAAATTTCATGTAAGTTGATTGGAATGAATGTGCAATATTATGGCCCTAAAAGCTGACCTGATGTCCGTGGTGATGGATCTTTAACAATTCTAGTGAATGAATGGAAACTAATAATATAGAATAACACACAAAGAAATCTAAAATGTGCAAAAACCCCAGTTTGGCTTTAAGGTAACAAGTTTTATCTACTTGCGTAGCGGATTGTAATTGATGATCTCTCATTCAATCTAACGTAAGGAGAACTGGATTTGAGAATGAAGCTTATAAGCTGATTAGAGTTTATAGCTGTAAATTCAGCCTCTTTCTACTTCAGGCTGAACTCCACAGTTTAAAGTCTGGGTGACAAATGCCTCTGGAATGCCGTTAAAGGTAAACATGAGATGGAGAAAAAAAAAAACAACAACATGGAAGGATGTACCGTAATGCACATGTATCCAGATAAAGCACTTGACAATAACAGCAAGAGAGACTTAGATATCCCTGTGAACCCCCAAATAGTCATTGTACAATAACGCCGTTAAACAAATCAGGCACATAATAAAGCAAACAGATGCAAAGAAAAAAAACGTAAAGCTGAAGTGAATGCTGGTGAGGCAACGGTGTTGTAGTTCAGTCGAACACATTCAATGAAAACAACTGCCATGACTTAGAACAATTCAGCGCTGTAGAAAAACATCCAGAGTGGACATTTCAAATCAAGAACCGCAAGCATTCACCTGAAGACACAAGCGATTTAAATGCAAAGTTTGTTTTGTGCGTCGAGCAAAGCAAAGGCAAAAATGAGGTGTATATGACATAATATATGAATACAATGAAATAGGTTCTTCTATAGGCTGTATGGCTTTAGATTAAGGTTTTCTGCACCAAACATTTCCCTCCAAGGTGTGAGAATGTTTGCCCAAAAAGATGCAACTGGTTTCAAAAGATAAAGTATGAAAATAGGGGTTCTTTTCTTTTTGAGAAATTAAAGTCTTTGGGATAATGTGAAGCAATCAGGGATTTCATTTCTCTTGTTTTGAGGGTTGTTTTAATTTAAAATTGGAGATTTTTGGTTTCCTTGTATTTAATCACATCCCTCAAGTTATGTTCAATATCCATTCGGATATGAAAAAAATATAACATCTGTGCAGAGCATGATGCATGTTACCTCTGAGAGATACCCTGCTTTGCATTCACACAGTTACATGTATTCCCAAGTGTGAATATGTTTAGAAATGAATTACTGCAACCTTCCTGCCAACTACTTAAAAGTCTCTGCAGAGCAGTTAAGGGTTAAATGAGCAACAAACTTCCGTTAAATGGGAGCCTAATCAAATAGCATCTAGGAAGATGCTATAGAAATGTTCCCCAACAGCAGCGCGTTAAGAGACCATTTACAGATGGAGAGAAACAGTACTCAGGGCTTCTGTCGCTGCAGTTTATAAAACAGTTTAGAACCTCATAAATCCTATGCGGCATGTAAATATCACTGTCCTTTAAGCAGCTATAAAATGATTTGAAGATGGGGGAAAAGTGTTGCGTGCCATTTGGCTCGTCACTTCTGGGTTTTAAACTCTCCTTCTCTTTTTGACCCGGTCCTTGTTGACATTTTCAGCACAGCTCTCCACTGGGACACTCAGTCCCACACGCTGACATTTCCGACAGGAAATTCAATTTGGTCGAGACAGGGAAATGAGATGCTTTGAGGCTTGACCCGCCCATCTCTCAGCTGCAATTATCCTTTAAGAAATTGGGAAGCCGGAAGAGTGTCGGGAGCAAAGAAAGGGGCCAAAAACGCTTGCAAGTAGGCTCATATTTGCATATTTATACACCTGGATTTACATGAGTGCGTTTATGCACAGACAAAATATCCTCGTACCCCCTCACTATAGTAACCATAGCGAGACATTAAAAGATGCTCAAGAGAAGAAGAGTTGAGGAAAATGAAGGAGCCTGTGAGGTTCTTCTGCCCGTACCACCCAGCTGTAATGTGAGCCGTCTGGATGTAAGAGGATCAGGAAGGATTCAACGGTCACTAACACCTAGAAAACTGGAGCAGTGACTCACTCAGCCTACTTCAGAGAAGGACCGTGTGTCAATGCTAAAGTTGGCTTTCCATGATGAGTGCTTTGGATGGCCAGTATGGAGAAACTACACTCTTTTTTTATTTTTATTTTTTTTGCAGTGAAGTGATAATAGACTAAGATGAAAGAACACTTGGGGCTTTACAGTCTAATTGTTGTTGGCTGTGGCACATAAGATGTTTAAATGGATATGAATGAGCAAATCATCACATCGACAACTTCAACGATTTGTGTCGTATTCCAATTCACTGAGGGGCGGTTTAAAAAAAGAAAAAAAGACGTGCAATGTATTTTACACACTGTACAACTGTATACAGTACAGTAGAGAATGACTTAAGCCATCAACAACACACTTGACTATGTTGTCGTGCCCGCAGATAACTTTCCAGGCTTGCTCGGATGTGCAAAAACTAACAACTGTTCTTGTTTATTTTAATGCCCGTGTTTCATTTTAGCTTTGACTTTTGCATTGGTTTGCCCCAACGTGTTACATGTTTACAAGATTACGAGACTTCAGTTGTAAAGGGTAATTATAAATATAGGATATCATAATTGATTTACATATTTTACACGTCAATACTGCATAGAATTTTGTTGTTGTTGCAATGACAGGTCTATAGTCTTAGATTTTAAGAGGGTTGAGAGGTGTGGATGGATTCCTGTACAAATGTTCACTTGTCATGTAATAAGCTGAACAGTGATGTAGAGCACAAATGCTTCTTGTAAAGGCCAGTAAAAAAACTGAAGAATGCATATAGGCATGTGAAAGAAAGTGAGCATTCATTATTTTTGATTTGATATATTAAAAAATCAGCTCATGTGGTCTAAAGGTTTCAATAATTGAGGAGTGTGAAGGTGACCGAGAGAAACATCTACTCTAACAACTCGACGAGCCCTGCTTGAGTGACTTTTAAAGGGTGTTCTAAAATTGAGGTGAAACATAAAACGGCTACACCGAAATGTGACATGACAACAAGTGATTTCACTTCAGAAGACTTGGATGGGGGAATCAAGCATGATCACGGACATCAAAACACAAGTGCTGCATCACTGCCTGTCTCACAAGCTTTCCTGTGGGTGCAAACTTTTCCCTTCCTATACAGCAGTGGGGATTTTTAGTTAAGTACACATAACTCCCTCCACAGCCATAAGACAAGGCTGCAGCTCTGTAAGCATGACTAGAAACAACTGTGGTTCTTTTACAAAGTGACTAAATACATCCAGATTTGAACCCACATCCCACAAACACTGGAACAAACTGATTGCAAACAGACATTAGCACCCCTGGAATTAAAGATATATGTTTTAAAGCAAGACAAAAAATAAAAAATGCACCAAGTGAAAAGGTTGGACATAAAATAAGGCCAAACATTTTAAAATAGCTAAACTCTAAATGTTTGAATATTTAGCTATTTCAGTCAGATATTGGATTAAAAACAGGCAACTTCAACTCAAGTGCAATGTTTGAAAAAGAGAAACGGATTTAGGCAGTTTGCCTTATTGATAACATTTAGGATTAGAGGCCCAGCATGACGCCAAGAAGGTAGCTTGAAATCGTGATTAAACATTAAAAACCAACAACTATGCAGTCATTAAAAAAGAAAAACAGTCTGACAATAAAGTAAAAATGACACTGTCTGACAAAAAACAGTCCAAACCTTTGGTAATGCATAGCTCTTTCCTGAATGTCTCAGACTATCGACCATAAACTCCACCACTTCTCAGATAACAGCTACTCCAATCCTGTCTAAAAAAATAAAGAGCAATGATAATAACAACCTAATGGCTCTTTTTTTTTTTTTTTTTTTTCAGATAATCTCCCTTTTGCTTTTTGTTTCTGGTGTCGTACAGCGTTAGCAGTTTTGGCTTGTTTGGTTTCTGAACCAAAGAGATTATTTAGAGCAGTGAAGCAGCCCTCTCTCCTCTAATTAGTGAACTAACCCCTCCATATCCAGTCTGCCGTATCAAGGCAGAAAGGGTTCTTCCTCCTCTTCCTCGTCTGCGCTGGGACCGGGGTCGCTCAGGCACCTCGTCAGCTTCTGCTGTTCTCGGCCTCTGTCCGCCTCGCCGGGCCTGTTAGGCCCACTCTGCCCCGAGGGGGCCTTCATCGTCAGGCCCTGGTCCTCCTCCTGCTGGTCGACCCGTCGGAACTCATCCATCAGATTGACAGAGTCTGGAGACTGAGGGGAGGCCAGGTCCACCTGGATGGTCGGCACTCTGTCCATCGCTGGCTTACTGCTGTAGGACTGTGGGTCTACAGGAAGGACAAGGGTGCAATGTCAGGGAGGTAGCTTTACCAAGGCTTGTAACAATGCATTATGTAATAAAATGTCAAAATGTAATAAATAGTCACTTCATTATGCAATAACACCCACATTATGTAATAATCCGCCGCATTTTGTAATAAAAATCTGAACGCAGTATGGAATACAGTTCTTCACATTTTTTTATAAACTATTACATAATGCGGCAGGCGGTTCTTACAAAATGTGGGGAATTGTACTTTCTTTTGACGAAAATGTAATATGGTGCATTATGTAACAACTAACCAAACTGTATGTCTTTTTTATAACATGTTTATTTTATGAAATTCTAGCGTGAATCATGACGACTCAACATTTATTATTTTTTTTAGTTTGTTCAGTAGATTAGTATTACCTTTCATTGTTCAATACACATCACTAAGTTTATTACATATTGCGTTCAAGGTATTTATTACAAAATGCGGCAGATTATGACACAATGTGGGTGTGATCACATAATGTATTACAGTTTGACATTTTATTACACAATGCACTGTTATTACATAATGTGTTGTTACAAGGCTGTAAAAGGGGATTCAATATTATTCCATCATCGTACATGAACATACTGTACCATGTACAAGGGGAGGAGAATGTGATCAACAAATATTAGGGTCAACAAAGCCACAAATGGACAATCACTGCACAAACTCCACAACAGCAGGCTTCAGGACCGTTCCAAATGTTTCACAACACAACGACAATAACGCAAAGTAAGTCACAGTGATTTATAACGCAACACATGCAGGACATAATTCCCCTTTTAGTTTAAACTTACTATGAGAAACAAAAGCTGAAGTTCCAACATACATCATGATTGACTAATCTGCAAACGGCAGGTTTTGTGTGTGTGGCTATAATAAAAAATAAAAAAAAAATAAAGAAAAATAAAATAAATCATTCCAGCTTTGCCTCGTCAATCATGTCACGAGATCCCCCTCATTAGTGATGAATAATGAATGAATGTTAACAAGCAAATGTAAATGACACATGCATGTTAGGACCGCTGTCGGGTTAAAACTGAAAATGAATCTTCTCTACACTAACTACATACCTGGAGAGATTTTGTTCCCTCTCTGCTGCTGAGCAGGTTTGAAATCAGTACCTCTGCCTAAAATAAAAACCACACATTGGTTTACATGCCGGCTGCCACATGCAAACACATTTCCCCCAGTGGGGAAATATCTATTGCTGCAGCTGTGAACAGTAGCAGTGTTTTCTACATTGTGTTTATTGTTGTGTGAGAGCTGCCTTGTGAGCCTAACAAAATACAACGTGTGACGTGGTGAAGTGTCCCCTGTTGTTTCACGTAGGGTTCCTTTCAGTATGATGCTGGCAGCTGTCGGGTGTTTGCGTTTGGCTGGGGCCAAGATGGATGTTCTTACCTGAGGCCAGTCTGGCTCTACACATGGTCGGGGAGTCAGGGGGAGCAGCAGGCACTGTCAGGTAGTAATTCATGTCTTTTATCTGAAAAAAAATTAAAAAAAAGAGGGATTTTGTTCATTTGTGGGATGATTTAGGTTTCTGCATGTTATCAAAATGTAACAGTTATATAAACGCGACTTCCATAAACATTCAGTATCATTAAAGTACACAGGAAAATACACACACTGCCTCATTTCATTGTTTGGGAAGTACTGAAGCCAAACTAAAATGGGTCAGCAATTTACCATTGATCAATATCTTAAAGAAACCTCTTTCAAATGATGCGTTGCTTTCTCTGCAGAAATCCTCTACAGCTGCTTCAAGCACATTCAGTTCAGCCAAAATAAGAGTCTATTTCCATTATGTAATTACAGGCTGATGAAATGGAAGTTTGTGGTTGGGCCACTCAGCCGTGCGAATACTTCAGCCCCCATTTGTGTCGAGAAAATGAATTTAAGAGACTGAAGGTGGACTCTAATTAGGAACACTAATTATAGTTTTGGCTGAGTAATTTAAATCCTGGTGACCCGGTATGAAATGAGAAGAGCTGCTCTTCATCTGTTGGTTTCTTTAGTGTGGACTAACAGTAGTAGTAGTAGATAACTTTGTTGTCCCCGTGGGGCAGTTGGGTTTGCGGCACAGTCGCAAGGCACTTTGTGACATAACATGAAGAACATACATCACACAGAATGGGTTTTGTTCAATCATGCTGTGACCAGGTGTCAATAAGGTTCGACAAAGCAGACAGCTGGCTCAGACTGATTCTAGATTTTAGAGGTGTCGCCTTTGCCTAGACTGATAGTCATACCTTCTTCTCCAGCGCAATCATCTTTTGTTTCTTGATGAGGAGTTCACTGAAGCCGTCCTCGTACGGATCAGCCACCAGAGTGTGTCTGTTGTAGGAGCGCAGCTGAGAGAGAAAAGTTTAAGAGGACATTTGAATGATTAACAAATAAAAGTGTAAGAAAGGTTTTTGCACAGTTTGTTTCTGCAGAAGTAATGATAATAAACGCATGTGTTACATTTATTCAGGCTATGGTGATCACAAGGGAACAATACTTAACCAGTATAAATCAACAAGTACTTTTCTGTGCGGTGTTTAATTATAACTCTGTAACAATCAATACACATACATAGAGTCTAATACCACTTTCACATCAGTGCAAAATCAATATGAATAGTGATATGCTCTAATGCTCCCGGTAATACAAGACAATACATCTTTAGCTGATATGAATAAGATATACACAGGTAATGATCAGACTCTTATTGTTCATATAGCAGCGTTACCCTCTGTCGTGTCTTCTGAAGGTTACTCCTGAGGATCTGCCTGATCTCCTCCTCCCGGCCTTTAGTCATCTTGGGCAGAGCTTTCTCTACAAGCTTGGCAGGAGGAGGCTTCTTGGGCTGGATGTTCCTGAAAATAAAAAAAAAAAAAAACAACACAGGAAAAAGTTAGGGCTATCAGAGTTTGTGTAATACAGACAGCTGTTTTTGCTTTTGTCAAGACACATGACAATCTGTTGTAATAATGATGAAACTGAAAAAGTCCCATTTCCCTTGGTATCTAATGATCAGATGAGTGTGGGCTGTCGTTAACAGCTTGTGAAATTGAACAGCCAATGTACTAGCTACATAACGGCTCACTCAACTGTAACACACAAACTGCCCATGAAAAGGCGCCCTGAGCAGATGGGGGTTCGTTGCACATTGGCATTGCCCAGGAGGTGAACTGGCAACTCTCCAGCCCAACTCCCTACTGACTGAGCTACTGCCACCCCATCAGTGCTCATCAAAGAACCAGAAACCTTCCAGTCATCAGCCAGTCTCTCTACCTTTAAACCCCTGACAGTTGTAATGTTGTGCCATCTTCCTTGGAAGGAGATTTTCAGTCTAATAAACTATAAAAAAAGAAAACTCTGGAAGTAATTAAAGCCATCCACATATTAAACATGAAATGACAGACTATAGAGTGTAGTGTAGGTAATGTAAAACTATATATGAAAATAAAACCGTTACTTCCTCTTCCATTTGCAGCTTTGACAGAAACTGATGCAGTTCAAGGGGTCCGTTTTATCATGGTGGCCTGAATATTACTATGCATCAAAGTTAACTCAAATAAATGAGCATATAGCATTGTGAAATTATTTATTTAATCAGTAAATACAAGGTATTATTTTTTTCAAACATTTAAATCTGCTGTGATCAATATTTTGTTGTTTTTTTAAAATTCAAATATATCAAATTACATTCTGAAAGAGGTCACTCATAGTGGTGAACTTACAGATAATTATCACACAAATCTGCAGCTCCTTCAGTTTTTGGAGCTGTCTAGCAAGTTTCAGCTTATTGTTTAGGTGTCCTGCCCGCATTTTTACTGTTGTGTTACTTACTTTGCAGTTACTGCAGGTTAAAGGACTCAGACAGTTTGGTATTCTGAGTGTAGTAACTGAAGACCGAGTGAGTGTATGCTCGTACTTACTGCATGGAAACTGTGGAAGGCACAGCAGACGGCAGGTTGACTCCCCCTCCGCTCTCCACCAGGTCGATGGCCTGCTTCATCTCCATCTTGTGGTAGAAGGCGATGAGCTGCGGCTCCTTGGAGCGTTCGCCTGCAATCAGGCACTTTTTCACATACTTCTTGTTGAAGCGGTTCAGTCTGGGAGGAGGAAATGAGTTACAGATGAAAATAGAGACAAGGCCGTGTGTGTAAGGACAGGACAGAGAGAGATGTGAGAGGTTTGACATATGGTGCACATTAGAGGAAAAGAAAAGAGGTTAAATGACGGAACGAATCACAATAATTCCACATTCATAGCCACAGTAAATGTGTATTATGTGAAGGGTTGAATCAATTAGCAGATAATGACAGGAAATTAAACCTTTTCATGGTTACAATTTCCCTCTGCCAAATGTTGACTTGCTTTTTCTGAAATTTGGGCTCGGGGTAACTTGTGATGAGCATTTGTCATCATGTTTGACAAATAATTTATCAGTAACGAAAAAAATGCATACTTGTCCTTCCAGTGGTGGTGTCCATAGTGTCCACAAATGTCCTCAATTCCAGTCAGAAGGTGGTCGAGGAACTGGGGAGAAAAAGAGGCAGAAAATCTTTCAAAAGGAGGTCGACAAAAAGACAACAAAAAACTCTGTGGAGTATTTTAATTTATTGTAAAACAGACTTAGTTAGGTACAAAAACATCATATGCCTGTGAACAAACCTACATCTAATATACACAACTTTCTATGGGCCCACATTATATCTGCTGTAGTACAATGACATTTAGAGCAATTTATTTGGTCAAAGACAGATTTCTTTATGTTACTTTTCTTTTTTTCAAATGTCCAAATGTGTTTTTCTAATAATTAAGATAAAAAAAATTTTATTAACTGTGTTTACAGAAACACTCTGGTACCGCAGACATTACTCAGCTGCATCTTAAGATAAGAAGAGCAAAGCTAAGATAAGCCTTTATTGTCTCCTATAGGAGAAATTTGTTTTGGGCAGTCGAGAGAACAAAGAATGGCGATGCATCGCACTTAAACCTACAGTAAACATACGTAAAACAAAAGCATTGATTATCTCAACCAAATGCGTTCAATAAACATTAAATAAACCTCACACAAGACCCCCTACCTTCCCCTACACTCACAGAAGAAAGAGAAAGAACCCACAATATATCCTCCCCCTCATATTGCACTTAATTCTAACCAGATTGCACATTTCCCATTAAAACATGCTGTGATCAATAACTTATGTATTGCACAATGCCCAAATGCACAATACCTGTCAAATTAAAAAAATTGCACCAGTGCCCTTCCAGATATTGCACATTATACAACCATAATGGTGAGTACCACAAATATTACCTTTGCTTAAACTCAGCACATTCCAGCCCCACCCCATCCAACACACACACACACACACACACACACACACACACACACACACACACACACACACACACACACACACACACACACACACACACACACACACACACACACACACACACACAAAAAAAACACCCTCACAGGTAAGACTGCCAACATTAGCATCAACAACAGCAGGTAACGAGCTATAAAATGGAAGTGGTGGGAGAAAAGCAACAGCAGCGAGGTGACTGATCAGACAGTGTTATTAGCAGTGGCATCACGCCTGCTCAGGGAACCAGAGAACTGTACAGATGTATTTGTTGTTTTGGACTGCAGCCAGTCGCAGGTCGCCCTGGTGCTCTGACTAAGCCTGCAGATGACAGTCTGACAGGCAGTGTTGCTATGGGAACAAGTCATTAAGCAGAGCCACAGAATGTACTTCTGCTTTGTCAGAAGAGACGGATCTATGTAAAGACTGCCCAGCGCTGTGGGGGTGGAGGTGAAAAAGTCATTTTAAAAAGTGCCAACAGTATGAAAAGTTTCTCTAGAAGATTTACAATAGAGCACATATAACATGATACATTCTCTTCTGGTTACACAGATACTGGGTCATAGATGTATTCTTCTTTTACTACAAACATATTGCCACTGGAGCTTCGCCAGTCATTTGAATGATGGGACAGGTACACATGCTGCTGTATGTATGTTAAAACGCTACTGCACATAGTAGTATATCGCCCTGATTCCATTGTCATTGTGAGCAACGTGTCAAATAGCAATGTATTATATGTTGTCATGTAATTCCATGACTCAATTACAAGTACAGCAAGTAAAATCACAAAAAAACAAAACAATCTGTAGTATCTTCTTAACAGGTGGGATAGGTCCGCCACCTGGTCACTTGCCAAGATAAAAAATAAGGAGGAACTGTGTGTGTGTGTGTGTGTGTGTGTGTGTGTGTGTGTGTGTGTGTGTGTGTGTGTGCGTGCATGTATGTACTTATCTGAGCTGTATTAATAGCTTGAAAACAGTCAGGGATTGTGGAGCATGGTGGTCACTCATGGATGTGTTTGAGTACCAGAAGCTGTGTGTGTGTGTGTGTGTGTGTGTGACAGTGTGTTTAAGTTATATTTAACTAGATGGTAAAATGTTATGAAATGGGGAAAACAAAACGGTCAGTTATTTTGCTTGGATTGACGTTGACTATGCTGTACCAGCACACCTTACAGTACAGTAAATGAGCTGAACTACCACCCTGCAGCCAGTAGGTGGAAGCAGCAATCAAGATTTGATGATCAAATGGCCTCAGAGGCTTGCTACTGCAAAAGGACGTCACATTAAAAAAACAAGATAGGAAGTGAGAACGCTTTGCTGTGGCTTACCAAGGTAGCTCAGTGAAGGACCATTTCAAACCATTTAATTTATCAACTGCATACCAAAAGGCTCTGGGTGATTAATATGTATAAACCACGAATCAAGAAGTCATCAGCTTCTGATGATGAAGGCTGATGATGGTTGTAGGGGAAAGCTCTTACCTGGGTGTGGATTTCTTCATTAATCGACCGCTTGGCCTCCTGTTTCTTCTTCACTGCCAGCAGCTCCACCAGGGGTTTGATGGTCATGCCCTGGCAGAAGGATGAGAGGAACAAAACATTATTCATTATTCACCTCCTGACCTTAGCTAAAGGCAGAAATAGGCTCTAATCACCAACTATGCAGGATGTAAGAATGAAATGGAAGGATAGTCCCTTAAGATGTAGCATCTCATTTTCGAGGGGGTCCTATAAACATAAATACATAATTATAAAAACAGACACAGACAGGATACAATACATAACAAACATAAAATACAACTACATATTTGTATATGTAGAACACATACACCTCCATACTCTGTTACTGAATATCTTTCACACCTGTCATGGCAATCAAAGTCAAGCATAAGCTCAGTAGTATCACACAATAGCTGGCACATTTCCCAAAATCTTTGCAATGGGGGATTAACTAACGCAACAGGTCTTGACACAGCATTTCACCAAAACCCCATTGCTGTTGCTGTAAATCTCTTACCATTTTAGAGACATGAGACAGATTTCAGCGTTAAAGATCAACATCTTTAACAAACCTGCTAATCCATGTCAAAAGTAAATCCTTCTCATTATCAACAATTCAAAACATCATCTTGTGTTTCCATTGTTCCCTGGGCAGACATTCTTTGAAGTGCTCAAGTGGGTAAGAGGTAAGTGTAAGGCAAATAGGTGTTTTTTGCAAGAACACATTCAGGTTAAAGGTCCCATATTGTAAAAGAGTAAGGTTTCCATGTCTTTATTTATTTATGTATTATAAAGCAGGTCGAGCTTAAGTGCTATATAAATACTACCAAGTATCAAAACACTTAATCCACAGAGAAATGCTTTTAGACGAGCCGTCAAGACTTCTGTACGGTTGTGATGTCACAACTATACTATAGTATAGGTAGAAAGTGCTGCTACAGTGCTGATAGTCAATCCCCAGCGGCAATGACGATACAGACGCTGAGAGAGACATAGAGGGTGATGTAGGTTTATTCAGACAGACAGTATGAGAAAAATGGGTTTTTAAACATTAAAGCATGTACGCATGTTCTAGCAGAAACCCAAAATACAACTATGACCCTGAAAATGAGCAGAATATGGGACTCTTTTTTTGTTTTTTGGGGGTATTTTCGCCTTTAATCACCAGGACAGCATAAAAAAGGGGAGAGAGAGAGAGAGGGAAGACATGCAGGAAGATTGCCGCAGGGTGGATTCAAACCCTGGGCGGCTTCGTTGAGAATTAAACCCCTCTATATAGGCACCTGCTCTACAAACTGAGCTACCCGGGCACCCCATAATATGGGACTCTTAAGAGAAATCTTGAACTGCTAAAATTGTCTGTGTAGACAGAGTGATGTATTTTCAAATACAAGTGTGATCTTTATATCAGTAACCTGTTAGCACAGCTCTTCACTGTGATTATATTCTCAAGAGAAAAATGATCGTAAACACAACTGATGTGCATACACAATCAAAAACTACTTTAATTGTGTGTACACATTGGGTGTGTTTGTTCCTGTGTAAATGGTTGTAAAGCAACAATTGAGGTTGCTACAAGCACTCATCTCATGTTAATAAGCAAACAACTCGGATGAAAAGTTTCAATAAATATTCGTTTCCGCTTTCATTCTGGCACAAAAATATTGTTTTGTTGTGTATTTTACTTTTATTTTAGATAGCTGAAAATGTGTCTCAAACCTAACTCCATTGTAGTTTTACTAGAAAGATTAAAGTGTGATCACAAGGTCAGCAATACACTGCCACAACAGAACCAATCCAATCCATCATAATCCAGTCTGTTTGGTTACCTTTGGATTATCCAGTAGTGTGTGTGCATTTGCTCGTGCCTGTCTGCACCTTAAAGCTCATCAAAGTATCATTCTGTTTCTTAAAGAGATTAAGCCGGCCATCTGGTTAACTGTCAGATCCTACAGTGGATGACAGAAGATTGCTGCTCTTTAATAATAACCAGACCTGCTACCAGGCATGCATGCAAAGGAACCTACACTTTAACTACCTTATGTACACTACCGGTCAAAAGTTTGGGGTCACTTAGAAATTTCCATTCCACTCCATTATAGACAGAATACCAGCTGAGATCAGTTGCATTGTTTGTTTTTTTAACCAGGTCAGCAGTTTTCAGATTACATTATGTGCTTACATAATTGTAAAACGATTCTCCAATGTTTTCTCAGTTAGCCTTTTAAAATGATATCAGATTAGTAAACAGAATTTGCCTTTGGAACATTGGATGAATGGTTGCTGATAATGGGCAATGTAGAAATTGCATTAAAGATCAGCCACGTATTTCTACAACAGTCAAACACTTTTGCAATTATGTAAGCACACAATGTAATCTGAAAACTGCTGCCCTGATTAAAAAAACAATGCAACTGATCTTAGCTGGTATTCTGTTTGTAATGGAGTGGAATGGAAATTTCTAAGTGACCCCAAACTTTTGACCGGTAGTGTATATTTTAATTCAACCACACAAAACATGACATAAGGAAGTTCAATAACTTAATGTATTCCTTTACCCTAAACAAGTGGAATGTTAAAGTTACAGTGCGTAGTTTCGGTCTCGCCCATGAGGAATTCTAAATATGACACTGTCGGCGCGTCCACATGATACAAGCCTTCCGTGATCACGCACAGCCGCCACCCCTCCTCCACGCAGTTGCTAGTAGCCGAGGAGGACTCGGAGAATTAAAAAAACATGATGGACTCTTCAGAAGAGGTCATTATCTTCACTTGAGTTTCTGTGCGCGAAAGTCACCGACAACACCATCTTCTGAACACAGCCATACTGAGAAATACAGAGAGAGTTGTCTGGAGCTGATAGTCTTAATTAGCTTTGTAGCAACTCATTTTGCAATGGCTTGAATGTAACAGATGTTCATTAATATAAAAAAAAAAAACGCACTAAAGCTTTAATATTTCATGAGTATCCTTAATATTTGAGTCTTACTTATGGCCAATCAGTCCAATTTAAAAGTCAGAATGGAGCATTGAATCATCCAAGGCATGACATCTGAGATAACTTGCACAATGAACCACAGAATCACCCATAGTCCACACTCTAGTTTTACTGTGGGGAAAATATAGTCTCTTACATTCTCTCATCTAGGGTTCGATAATGAATACATTTACGTTATGAATCTCTTTCCAAACTAACATTACGCTGATGGCAAGTTTTAATGACTAAATTGTCTGAATTCTATATAATCATACTACCAATAGTTATAAGAACCAAATGGCAACTAAGCAGACAATTCAACTAGCCAAACAGCCTACAAAATTCCAGAGATCCAGAATCTCAACTGGTCTTCTGTTGTTAAGTATTCAGCCAAAACATGAAAGGAAATATCCATTTCATATCCATTAGGATATGAAAAATGTTATTCTTACATGAACCATTATCAAGTAATTACAAGTTTTCATGATGAATATTTTCACTTCATACCATCTATACTTACTCTCTTCCAAATAAAAATCATGCCTTAAATAACTCCATATTGCAGGTGAAAGGGGCTTTTACCGTCTATCCCCTAGTCTGCATCTGTCTCAGCATCAAACTGCCAGTGCTGAAACCAGCAGCATGAATAAAACATCATTCTGATCTCAAGAACATGTCTTCATGATTTTATTTTAGCTGCCTTCATTCTGGGTCCCACTTTCATCCAAGAATCTTCCTATATTTCACTTGAAAACTGGTTTATGTGATGCTTTTCATGTTGCTTAAAATGGACAATCACAAATACGTATGGAATGACTGCCTGTCTGTCTTTATCTTGCGTTCATGTACTGCTTTGATTTGTCATGTTGACGTTAACTCTGTGAGAAGATTCAGCAGGAATGTGTCTCTACATAAACCATATTTTGGATTCCTTCTGCATACAGTATGTTTTACATTTGATTAATGCATGGATTACCACAACAAACCAACCTCCTGCAAACACAGGAGTGTTCCATTCATGTTCAATCAGCATGACCAGTAAGTTTTACAACGTTTTACAACTGAATGGTTGCAAAAAAATATATGTTTAATATGGTTTTGTTGTGTAGTTGGTCAGCGTGAATTCAAACAGTGATGGAAGTGGAAATTCATACTAGACTTGCTAGGCAAATACTAAAATATACTACAACCCACTACACACTTTTATTTGCAAATTAGTGGGTAACATTCAAAACATAAACAAATACCCTGTCTCTTACTTGGAACAGTGCACCAGAGGATTAACAGTACTTTAATGCCTTCACTGTACGTAAAGAGCCAAAATGTAGCGATCTCCTTGCATAGTGCATTAACTGTGGTTATGATAACATCCCATACTATAAGGCATAATGCAGGCTAGCCAGGCTGAACGACACATTTTCTACTTCTTAAGTCTGTTTAGACCCAAACAGGACCACCTAAACTGGGTACTCGTACCTGAACAAAGACAGTGAAGAAGATAACGGTGATGATGGCAGTAAGGAACATCTCTCTCATGGGAAATTCCTCTTTTTTCAGCAGGAAGCCAAGGGAGAAGGCGATGGCACCTCGCATGCCACCGTAGGCCACAATGAACTGGTCCTTGGTCGTCAGTTTGACGATGCGGAACTTGTTGATCACACAGGTCAGACCAACCACACCTGGGAAGGACAATGTAATGAGAATGTAAGGGTTGAGGTTTGTCACTTTGTGTGTATGTTACAGACCTAGCTCAAATAGCTTTCTCTCTTGCCTTTTAAGATGCCAGTGCTTGCCAATAAGTTAAGACCATAACAAGAAATTATATGAAAGTCAAAATAATTTACTTTCGGTTACACGTTTAAGATTTTTCAATGTGCTTTTACCCCTTCTTTCAAATAGCCATTGCTTTCACTATTTTCACACAACTAAGACAACCAGCATACAAAGACTTGACACTTGATAAAGCTAGTCCATCACAGAGAAAATCTTATCTGTTTTTGCCCCAAAAAGCATCGTCACCTTTGTGTCAAGCTAGGCAGATAATCACATACATTAAGACCATAGTGCAGCTGGATATTTTACCAAAATAAACACATTTCAAAATAAAACAGCCAGGTTTATGGGGATTTTGGCTGTCTTGACTTCTCACAGAGAGACACGCGATCAGGCACATGGAGAGAGAGACGGATGGACAGAGAGAGAGAGAGAGAGAGACACACACACACACACACACTACAATTACCACAGTTTTCCCCACTCATCCTGTCTCTTTCTATTAGAGAGAGAGAGAGAGAGAGAGAGAGAGAGAGAGAGAGAGAGAGAGAGAGAGAGAGAGAGAGAGAGAGAGATGACCGGCGCGTAGAAATACACGTCCGGTACGAATGGCCAGGCGCACGATCAGGCACGTATCTACGCTACGCGACACTTGCGGTGTGTTCCAGCTGTAAGTCTGCAATTTGAATTTAAAATCGTATAAAATAAATGAAAAACAATTGCTGCCTGGAAGATTTTTTTAAAATCCAAACACTAAAGCATGCTTTGAATAGTAGTTAGCAGTACTGCAAAATATATGTGATTTATAGTATGTGATTTATATTAAAATAGGGCTGGGCGATATGGACCAAAAGTCATATCCCGATATATATATATATATATATATATATATATATATCCCGATATTTTTTTCCACAAAGTGAGAGTCAAAGCCAAATATGACATGTAACAAGTAGTTTCATAGAAACCGGCTATTTCAGTGAACAGTTGCAAAATCAAATGAATAAATAATAAACAGGTTTCTTCACCTTGTTCATGATTAAATGCTCAGCTGTTCAAATAACAATATAATGTAAACATAAATACTGTATAACAGGAGTACCTTTTGTTTTTTTTTTTTTTTTTTTTTTAAATCAAAGCTCCATAAAAGGTGCACATTTAAATAAAAAAAAATATCTTAAATAAAAATCCTATAAAATAAAAGAGGCCAATCCAAAAGGAGTCAGCAGCTTGCTTGGAGCAAGGATCAAATTTTAACTGTATTGATATATGCGATATGGTCTAATTCCATATCTCATTTAAAAATATATCGATATATTTTTTATATCGATATATCACCCAGCCCTACATTGACTTTAAGACATCAGCAAATATTGTATATATGTCATTGTTAGGGCTGGGTGATATGGAGAAAATCAGACATCACGATATTCTTGACCAAATACCTCAATATCGATATTGCGGCGATATTCTAGGGTTGACAGTTGGTGCTTTAACAAAATATCTTCACACTTAGATTTTTGATAAATAATCATCAGTAATGTGGATATAATGACTAAGTGGGTAAAGGCAAATAATAGAACAGTTAAAACAGTCTGATAAGTTCAGAAAATGACATCACTTTACTGTAATGCAGCCTTTAATACCAGGAAAAGACACTTATGTCATATCACGATATTACAATATCCAAAATCTAAGACGATATCTAGTCTCATCTCACGATTGCCCAGCCCTATATTAAAAGACCAAAAAAAATCTGCAAAAACATTGCAATGACTGTTTAACTTGCCAAAAAAGATGAACCACTTTCCATCACAAGATCTTGCATCATGTGACACAAGCAAGATGTGCAGGATTGTTGATTGCAACAATTCCTTCACAGGCCGCATATTTGGGTTTGGGAAGTTTGCTCAAAGCAGTCAGCTCTTAAGGTTGAGAATGTCACATAAGTTTGTATTTCACTACTGAAGACACTCTAGTATGACAAATCATCAACAGAAGGACTGTGACAGTCTGAAGTAAACACTGAAATCCTCAGCAGAGCTTCCTTTCATACACCGTCAGCTGTGTGATGAAACATGATGGCGACATTTACTTGTGTCAATTATTCCCAGTTCCCTTTTTTGAGTACAAGATCTTTTTACACACATAGACATCATTTTTGTGTTAATTACAGCTCCCTTTAAAGTGCACTATAATTTATCTCCTTTGAAAAAATAAATACTAGGCAACTTTATTTTTGTTGCACTTTTTGATTTGCATTTAAGCTCATTGACAAATCCGTTAAACCCCCCCCACCCACCCACCCACAAAAAAAAAAGACAATAAAACAAACTAACAACACTTCCTCGGTTGCAGGTTAACCGTTTCCCCTTCACAAGGCATTGCTACACACCCCAGCATGGCACCTTTGAATTTTTGAAGAAGAATAAGTTGTGAGATATGTGCAGTAGAGCTGACCTATGACCCGTGACACCAGACACAGAATGACAGTGACGGTGACGAACGTCCAGTTCCAGTGGTGAGGTCCGTCCACCGTGGCCACACCGAGAAAGATGAAGATTAGCGTCTCACTGACGCTGCTCCACATTTTCAGGAAGTACTTGATGGTGGTGTGGGACTTGTGGGATATGTTGGCCTCTACGTAGGGTCGCATCACTGCTCCACATGCTATTAACCTAGAAGGAGAAGAGGCAAACGTACGCTCAGAGAAGATATATATGTATGTATGTGTGTATATATATATATATATATATATATATATATATATATATATATATATATATATATATATATATATATATATATATATAAAAACATTTTCATACATTCCATGTTTCCAAATCTGTTGTAAATGCTGGGATGTTTGTCATCCAAATTCAAACACTGTTAAATGTATGATTAACATGAAGCAAGGTAAAATTAATTAATAAATGTTAAAGGGAAAAGTCGTCGGCAACAGTAACAGTTTTTCCACTAATGCTGTAAATACCCAGAGTCCCACACTGATTTTCGAAACATGACAACGTGACACCAACAAAGATGTCTTCCTCCCTGTCTGGTAACCACTTCTCTATTGTACTGTGGTTTTCATGCAAAGTTGTTGTTTTCACCCTCATTCCTCCTCCACGTCAAGATTGGTTTGGTTTTCAAGGCTTTAGGGAAATGTAGCTCAGCGAAAATTCTTTCAGGAAGACCTAACAAGTAATCAGTCCCTCCTAAAGCGAATCAGCGCTGGAGGCGTTCACCTTCTGATAAACCAATCAGGAACGGCTAAGGATCCCATAGGCCAATCAAAGCGTCTCAACACTGGTTTAAAAAGCTGCTTCTCTCCCTGTGCTATCAGCTGTCATTTCAGGAAGACTTTGTCCCTCCTCCTCCCCTTCCACCTCCCTTCCTGGTGGTTCTCTGGCTGTGGCTCCAATGCCTCTTAGGTCTGGTTTTCCGGCTTCTCCGCCACCACCGGTGTCTGGATTCCATCAGGGGGTTACATCTTGGTTCACTACCCCTACATTAATTTATTAATATATTAAATGTATGAATAACGATGGAGTCCAATCTCCAATACATTGTACACTACATGCTGTGGTATATTAAAACCTTTTGCATATCTGCAAACAAGTCTCTCCTGATTGAAATGATAAAAGACCAGTTAGCTGTTCCACTTCTTCTTCGTAAACACCTCGACACAAATCTAGTTTTTGATGTGAGGTGCAGGAAGACAGCCAGAAGAGATTGTCCTTGAAGCTACACATCTTTTTGACCCTGATTCAGAGGGTAGACTCAGTATATCATCACCTCTTGTCTGCAACATCCATTACTCCCAGCCCCTTGAACAGAAAATGGATTGAAACGTACTGGAGGAGCTGATGAGAAATGGCACCTCAGATAATGTTGGGATGCCAAATAAATCAATGCTTGGTTAAGGTGATGTTGGATCAGATGAATTCAATATACCACTGCCACGATATACAGTTGAGTTACTGTCATAGGGCAATCACATAGATTAGATAGAATAGATTTTTCCTGCAGTGGCAAGGTTCTATATAGACCATGACAACTCATTACTGAGGGAAGATCCAGATAACAAAAACATACGATACAAGGATGTCCCTGAAACAGCTGGAGTACTTCACAGATACCAGAGAGCACACATGACACAAAAACATTACTACTGTATGGAATAGATGAGTTGTACACATAATACTTTCAATATATACAGTACATTCTGAACATTTTTAATTCTCTTTAAGTCTATCTATATGACCACCCCCCAAACTATGGCTGAACGATATTGGAAAATAATCTAATTGCGATTTTTTAAGACCAAGATTGCGATTCAATATGCGATTTTAAAAAAAAAAGGTTCCTTATGTTCTGTATTATTCAATATACACAAGCAATAAATCATTCTATAGTATGAATAACACAACATTGGATACAGTCAACATATAAACTGCTCTTTCATGTAGGCCAGGCCTATGTGTTAGGCTGAAATTAGATGAATTGTTGGATGAATTGATATGAATAACATATCTTTATTTAGCTACTGAATTGTTAAAACCTTCAATCACTATAGAATATTGTAACTTCAAGCCTTGTAAACATGTGATATAATCATGACTTAACTTAAATAACTGAGAAATAACAACAAAGCACTGGTGTGAACATTAATATATGAAAAATAAATATGAATCGTACTGATCTCCAGTCAGTCTGACTATTTTGATAACTTAAAGGTGCAATATGTAATATTGTATGTAATACTGGCAGCTAGCGGTTAAAATAGTTACTGCACTACCAATTCAAAATACTGGAGAGTCGTCTCCCCCGCCCCCTCCTGCCCAGACTCGAAGTTCACGGAGGTTGCCAGGCTGAGACCGCAGCATTCACAACAATGTTGCTAGACGCTTTTCTCACATAGCCAGACATTACTCCACAGCACAGCGGAGTAGCTAACGGTAGATGCTAGTCTCACATAGCCAGACGTTCCTCCACAGCACAGCGGAGTAGCTAACGTTAGATGCTAGTCTCACATAGCCAGACATTACTCCACAGCACAGCGGAGTAGCTAACGGTAGATGCTAGTCTCACATAGCCAGACATTACTCCACAGCAACGCGGAGTAGCTAACGTTAGATGCTAGTCTCACATAGCCAGACATTACTCCACAGCACAGCGGAGTAGCTAACGGTAGATGCTGGCTATATTGACAGTCATAAAAGCCCGTGCTCACGCGGAGCTCTGTAACCAACAGACAGACGCACTTTTTCGGCTTAAAATTACAGTATGAACCGCTAAAAACACAACAACCTCACTGTCCTCTCCACACGCCAGTCAGGCACACTTCCTCGGCTTAGAATTACAATACGAAACGCTAAAAATACCACTACCTTGCCGACGGAACACACTTCATTGGCTTAGAATTACGGCAACAATCGCTAAACACACTGCAAACTCACAGTCCTCTCTTTCCGATTTACAGCCCCCCTCTCGTGGCTTAAAATAACTCACCGTTGTCGGCTCCAGCCGCTGAAGAGGCTACACGCTGTAAACGGCCATGGGCTGCATGCCTGGTCCTCCCGGTAACGTTAACAGTTAGCAGGGTTAGCATGGCGGCATTAGCCAGGACCAGTCGGGATCACTTTACTCGCTATGTCTCAATTGTTTTTGCGAGTAACCAACTCAGGCACTCTAGCTATATAATTCAATGAGAGTAAACAAATGTTGAAATGACAAAAAATGCCCATCCCTAGTAGCTGTGATAAATTAGCGTGGAGCTAATGCTTACCGGTTCAGGAGAAAATAAGCCAACTCTGCGTCCTTTTGGGATCTAAGCTGTCTCCATCTTTCAAATACATCTCCAATATTTACCAGGGGGTTGTTACGTCTCTGGTCACGCAACTGTTAGAAACATGCTGTTTTCTTTTTTTTAATGTCATGTAGAATCTATCTCCGTTGATCCTGTTCCTTTGTTTGCTGCTTTCATGGCTGTACTACCGTTACAGCTGTAGCGCGCGGGGTTTACGTTTTTACAGGTATATCTGGCAACCCGGCCTGCCTGTCAAACTGGGCCGTTGATAACAACACACAGATCAAAACATAAACATCGGAATGTAAATTTCAAAAAGAAAAAATACTGACATTACCATTGTTGTCAGAAAAGATAGTATTTCAGTTTAACATGTTTCCTTAATATCTGATGAGGCATTGGTGTCATTTTTGGATTTATTACAGTACAAATATTACATATTGGACATTTAAAGCCCAATGGTAACGTGAACGTGTAGATTCAACTTATAAATACAGGACCCTTTTTTCCGCCGTCAAACTAGCAAAAGTGAATTTGGACACGCCCTCAACGCACCTGCGCTTCACACCGTGCTCTTAGATCGTAAAATAGGGCCCACAATCTCAAAAACACCAGAGGCCCAGTGTGAACATTAATTTAAATATAAAACATAAATATGAATCTTACTAATCTCCAGTCAGCAACGGTATTGTAACAAATTACACAAACTAAAGTGCACACTGACTATGGCTCTAGCACTCTAAAAAATATTTAGATAACAGAAAGCCTCACTGTAAACATGTTGTTAACTAACCATTCCTGCTTCAGGGAGACTTTGTTTTGCCTCCAGAGCAGACATTGATGCTCGGGCTAACCTCATCACATTACACAGCAGTTGAGAAGCAAGTCACCAGAAGTTTACTCGGTCTTAATGAGCCACAGTATTTATTCATAGACAAACTACAACCTATACTTTTACTACCACTTGACAACTTCACTGCTAATTTCTTCTCTGCTCGGATTGCCGACACCGGTCTGACGAGCGCATCAACACTCTCTTTTGACCACACACTCGCTACAAACACAGTATGCACTGAGCTATTTCCAAAGGAGCAAAAAACTACTCTTATAACAATTCAAAAGGATGTAAAATGTAAACATGATGATGACTGAAGACTTAAATCCGGCCTTGGCCATTTCGGCGATGTAAAAATTGCCTTTTATTACGTCACAGTGTCAGTTTGAATTTGATTAATCGTTTAGCTCTACCCCACACTTACGCCATGATGCCAGAAAGGTGGAACATCTCCGCTGAAAGGTAGGCCATGTAGCTATACACAAAGACAAAAAGTGGCTCGATGACACGCGTGTGGGAGGTGAAGCGTGAGGTGAAGGCAGCCAGGATCCCATAGATAGCTCCCACTAGAATGCCACCCAGCGATACCACCAGGAAGGAGATGATCCCCAGGAAACCGTCCAGCACCGTCACTGTGCCAGCAGCCGAATACTCCTCAAACAGATGGTATAGCACCTAGGACACAGATGGTGTTGATTAAGGCATATGACAAAGAGAATGCTTACACCTAATTACAACAAAAGCTAACAAAAGTCTGTTGAGAAAGAATAATTCAAACTTTAATGTATTTCCTGCTCCATGTGGCTGTAGTCATTCTCTGATTCTGGACAACGTCCAAATCAGTTTTTGAATGCTTTTTTATTTTATTTTTTTAAAGAAAATTATTATTATTATATATGCATCACCCCAAAAATCCTGAATGATGAAATAAGGAATAGTGATCCCACATTATTAATTTATGCATGCATGTGTTTAGGGCCGGGGTGAGTGTGTGTAGAACTAGGTGTGTTGCTGTCCTGGGTACTGAAATCGATGGAAGAACCTGGCCTGAGCTATCATCTAAAGTTTGACCATGTGATGGCTAGCAACTTGGCTGCAACTATCAGCATGCAAGATGTCGAAAAAGTGAAGCGTCTGGAATAATTCCAAAACAAAACTGGCAGAAAATCAACAGAAATCCTCGCTCACCTAGCTACGATGCCAGCATTGTCAGTAACTTTATACTGTAGATGGTGCGGTTTGTGAAGAGGCCAGCTAACAGCTGGTGTGCTGTGAGTTGGGGAAAATTGTGTAGTGACAAGGTAGTCAGTGGGTCATTAGCTGTGTGGTGACAGATCAGGTCTAACTAGAACATTATACAAATTATTTAATTCAATACACAACCTGATCTGATGAGAACACTCAGTGACTGAGTTTTAAGCCGCTTTGCAAACTGCTGACCAAAACACCAAAGTTTTAATTTGGGTCTAAATGAAGCCTTTTGGTTAAAAGGTTTACAAACGACTTGAGTTTAACCATAACATCATTAATGATATAGGAGCTTCTGAGGGCTACAAGCAATGATTTACACCTCCAGCATATCATATTCTGACAGAGAACTGCCTCTAATCTACCAGTACTGGAGCACCGATGAAACAATAAATGCATTCTCTCATAACAGATGGAAGCATGAAAGTCTGCTACCAGCCACATAATTCCTGTTTTGGTCCCTCACCACAGTGACGGCATCGTTGAGCAGTGACTCGCCAAACACCAGGATGTGCAACAGTTCATTTATGTGGATTTCCTCAAACACAGCTAGCACAGCAACAGGATCCACAGCTGAGATGATGGAGCCGAACAGCAGACAGGGAAGGATCTCTAGCTGGTGGAGTTCGTTTGGATTGGCTGGCTGGATCTGACAGACAGCATACAGCAGACCCCCGATGAAGAAGGCATTCCACAAGGTGCCCACAACAGCAAACATCAGGATCGTGCCCAGGTTCTCCATGAAGGGACGAATGGGCAGGAAGTAGCCAGCATCCAGAATAATGGGTGGCAGCAGGCAGAGGAAAAACAACTGGGAGTCCAGAACTGGGGGGACCTTTTCTCCAGCTAGTTTGATAAGCCCCCCCACCAGCAGACCCACCGTAATCAACAGGCAGCTTTCTGGCACAATACCGGGAAGACGAGGTATCATGTGGAACCCTGGGAAAAAAATGGAGAGAGAAAAAGATTAGAGGCAATGGCATGGAGGGAGACAAAAAACAAGAACGAGGGAGCGATAAAATCACGCCAACTGCAAAGTCAAATCGGGCCAGGGACGTAAAGTGGGTTGGACCCTTCATTACTTCCTACTCCTCTACTTTTGGCATCCTCGCTCGAACCATACCCCTCTTTAAACTCTTCCTTCATTTTGATCCCAACTACACACCTGTAGAGTTTCATGACTGCATCCTGCAAAGAAACAAAATAAGAGAATAGCTTATGAGGAAAGGCGCTAAATAATGCTCCAAATCTAGGCTTTGTAACTACTTCTTAAAAAAAAAACTAGTTGTAACGCGTTACTCTAATCTGACCACTTTTTTTCAGTAACGAGTAATCTAACGCATTACTATTTCCAAACCAGTAATCAGATTGAAGTTACTTATCCAAGTCACTGTGCGTTACTATTTTTGTCATTTTCCTTATATATTTTTGCTTTCTTCTTGCGTCTCGGGGAGTGAAGTCACGTCTGTGACAAGTCACGTTTTCAGCATGAGGACAGTTCACGTGTACCACGCAGCGACACAAACGTAAACAACAATGGAGGGAGGAGAGAGATGCGCGTTTTCTAACTGGAAATACAGTCACTATTTTGAGTTTGTGTCAGCTAAAGACGGCAGTATTAAGGTCCGTTGTACACTCTGTGCTGGTGGCGACAAAGTGCTATCTAGCTACAAAAACACTACGTCAAATTTGAAGAAACATTTGGAGTTGCAGCACTGCAGTCAAACTTACAGAGCAAGTCCCAGCAGGTGGTGCGAAGCAGAGAGGAGGAGGTCCCCCACCACCCAAATAACAAAAGCTGGACTTCGGTGCAAAACCAGTAAGTGGGGGAGAGTTGAAGAAGTTGGTCAGGCAGTATGTTGTAGAGGAAATGCTGCCCTTAAACACGGTTGACTCGCTCTCTTTCGTTCCATAATAAACCAGATCCTACTACTGGCAACGCCGAGCTACCTCACAGTAAACCGGTTGTCATTTTTATGTTGAGGCTGTGGGGGTGTTGTCGGCAGTTGCTGAATGTAACTAATAAAGTAACTTGTAATCTAACTTTGTTACTTTTAAAATCAAGTAATCTGTAAAGTAACTAAATTACTTTTAAAATAAAGTAATCTGTAAAGTAAGAGCTCGCCTTCCCTCATTAGCTTTTTTCGACTACTACCGGTCTGTAACAGAAAACTTATATTCTCAGCTTGTGTTTAACATATGAATAAAGTTGTATTTCCAGTCCTGAAGCTGTAGGTTGGGAAAAGAACATGAAAAGAGTACTGTATACCGTGTAGTTACTCATGTGACACATAGCTAATACAATAGCCCTGTGAATTCTGGAAGGAAAACATTTAAATTACATGCAAAACATGTTCAACAATGATGCCACAGCCAAGCCATGATCCCACATTCAGGAGAGGAGACTTTAAAAAAAAGGCTGCCAGTAAAATGAAAAGAGAATCTTTCAAATTCCATTTGTCTTCTCGTTGACATAATAATCCAATTTTGGAGGAGTTTCACACAATTGAAATAACCTTTTATCTATTTATCTGCTATTGCTTCAGGCTGCATGGCTCACATGTCACAGCACAAGCAGCTGTGCAGAGATTCCTGAGAGACGGTTCGTGTAAATGGAGCAGGAGACTTACTGCCTGACAAACGACAAAAGCTGCTTGACTCCCAGAGGCTGGCAACTACCACAAATGCCATCACTCCTGAGCTGCTGTGAAGTTTCACATTAAACTATAAAGACAGACAAGGCTACATGTGTACACAGTGAGGTGATGGGACAACCGCAGGCTGTGCAGAAATAGTTAAAGCTATACTGCGTAGTTTCTGTTGCCCCCATGAGGAATTCTTTTTTTAAAGATCATTTTTTCCTCCTCCCCGCAGTTGCTAGTAGCCGAGGAGGACACGGAGGATTATAAAAACACGATGGACTCTTCAGAAGAGGTAACTATCTTCACTCGAGTTTCTCCGCGGGAAAGTCACCCAACGACACCATCTTCTGAACACAGTCATACTGAGAAATACAGAGAGAGTTGTGTGGAGCGGATAGCCTTAATTAGCTTTGTAGCAACTCATTTGGCAACGGCTTGAATGTAACAGACGTTTATTAAAATCAAAAAGTTAGGCGCTAACGCTTTAAAAAAAGATTAAGTCTTCAAAAAGACTGCTGCATGCTTCCCATAGTGAGAAGTCTTTCCCCGGCTATATTTACTGCACACTATAGCAGCACACGCCACACGGACATGTCATTTTCCAGCTCGCAATGTATCAGCTGAACACATGCTGCATTAACACTAACACACAAACAGAAATACGAACTAAATAATGCTACCTGCTCACATTAGAGATGGCCCAATACCATTTTTTGCTTCCCGATACCGATTCCGATACCTGAACTTGTGTATCGCCCGATACAGAGTACTGATCCGATACCAGTGTGTCATATATTTTATTATGTTTTAACAGCTGTATACTACTATCTTTGTATTGATGTGATATTATTTCTATCTTTGTGAAACATGAACAAACACAAACGATGAACGCCACAGAAATTTCTTTTATTGTCCAGTTTGACAGTCAGAACGGAAAAATAACATAAATAATCTACTTTAACGTAGATTTTCTTTAGGGCTTGATTACGTGGTATTGGATCGGTGCATAAACTCCGGTACTTCCTTATACCGATACCAGCGTTTTAGGCAGTATCGGAGCCGATACCGATACTGGTATCTAGCTCACATGAAGGCTATCTTATAGGGGGTAGAGAATGACTGACTGTATGAATTACAAACTAAAAAGGATTCCATTCCCATGTGAATGACACTAAAAGACCTGTATTTTGCTGTATAGTGTGTGTTGGTATTAGAGACAGAAACAGGGGGATTGACGTGTTAAGGAGTTGTTCTTCACACTCGCCCTAAGCAACAGCTCGAACGAAAACATGTGGTCCACCCACCCCCCTTTAATTTTAGACTTGAATGGAGGAACAGAATTTTGACCCATGGTGTTGTTATGAGCTTGGATTAAAGCGCCCACAGCAGCACACGCTAAACTATCAACACAGCTACAAAGTTGAGGTTATTCAGGACAAGAGTGGAAGGTGCAGTGACAGCAGCACCATCTGGCACAGTAGCCACAGGGTGTGTATCCACCGGAGTTCAGCAGGGAGGGGCAGGCAGGTACTTAGTTTGCTTACGTTTGCACAATAAGGATGGTGAAGCAGCTAATTAAAGGGGTGTTCATACTTGAGAACCTTAAAGTGATGGTTCAGAGTAATTTACCCTGGGGTCCTTGCACCATGACCTCGAGCCAAACACCCCCCCAGAAGCTTTTTTCACCTGGGTCTAACATTGGGCGAGTTAGCGTAGAGTAGCGTTAGCCGCTGAATAGCTTAGCGCTGGGGCTAATGGACCCACATTTGTATCTCGTAAGTTACCCCACTAATAATGCCCGAAATAATACCAAAGGTCTACACTAGTACATATAGGTTATGTACTCATAAAACGATGGA